>NW_015173215.1:189251-221000 GCF_001447785.1 Gekko japonicus | reverse complement strand
TTCTGCACCGGGCGGCAGAGGGGGACGTGCAGGGGGGGTGTGGCAGGAGGGTGGCCTGGCTGAAGCTCCTCCTGGAGGGGACCAGACAGAGGACACAGTTTGCATTCGTCTGCAGCCCTGGAAGGGGTTAAACCTGTGGAGCCTTTTGCTAGAGAGGTCGCTTCTTTGCCGCGCAGCAGGATTGTCCTGTGATCGGCACCTCCCCCCTAACCACGGGACCTGGATGGGACCTCTACGGGACATCTGATCACACAACCGCGCATTATTTTTCTCCAGGGCAAACAGCCACGCTCCCCCCCCCGCATTTTCTTGCCGGTGTGACTGGGGCCTATGTCTGTTTCTCTGGTATACCATAGTGTTTGCCTTCCAAAGTTGCCATGCCATCTCAGGTACCTGATCTCTGTAGTGTGGAGATGTATTGTAATTCCAAAATTCCAGGCCCCACCTGGAGGTTGGCAATACTAGCAACTGGCCCCCTTTATCCCTACACTGGGGCCTATGTCTGTTTCTCTGGTATACCATAGTGTTTGCCTTCCAAAGTTGCCATGCCATCTCAGGTACCTGATCTCTGTAGTGTGGAGATGTATTGTAATTCCAAAATTCCAGGCCCCACCTGGAGGTTGGCAATACTAGCAACTGGCCCCCTTTATCCCTACCAACACTGGCCACAAAGTAGAGGGAGGGTGATGGAGTGGAGGAAGTACAAATTGGTCATTTAACTTACAGTGTTGTATGGGAGGGTTGGAATGTGTGCACTGAAACACCAATGGGGCCTTTACTAATAGAACAAAAGAAGAGCTCCACTAGATCAAATCAGTGGTCCATCTGGTCCAGCATCCTGTCTCCCACATTGGCTGACCAGTTGCTCTGAAGGCCCAGCCAACAGGGTATCGAGGCCAAGGCCTTCCCCTGATTTTTCTGCCTAGCACTGGCATTCAGCAGTGTACTGCCTCTGAGTTCAGAGGTTCCCATTAGTCACTATGGGTATGATTCTGCCTGATCTCCTTTTAAAGGCATCTGTGTTTTCAAATTATAACGAGGATGTGGAGGAAGGGGTCAGGGTCAAATGGACATTTTGGTTCCTGGGCCAGTTAAGGGTTTTACACAAAATCTGGGTGGGCCGGGGGAAAAGAGGAAAGAAGGTGCTTCTTGGGACAGAAAGGTCCGCGGAGGTTAAGAGCTTTGAGTGTTCCAGCTGCTTCATGACTTTTATTTCTGTCCTCTTCCTCTTCCTCTTGCCCCAGCCCTTGCCACCATCTCTCTGTCTTGCTTTAATTTTTTTGACAAAACCAATTAACTGGAAACAACAGGAAATGATTAATCATGTTAATTAAAAATAATTTTCTTTCCCCACTCCTAAAAGGTCAGATCCTTCGCTGTATGGAAAATTGAGTCTTCATGCAATTGCATCTGATTTCCTGCGCAAAGACTAATTAGTTAAAATTTGTTGTTAAAGTGAGGTGGCGTTCGATAATGCCAAGGATTTTTTAAAAAAACAATATCCGCCCTCTCATTATTGCCGCGAAGTGAGGCGGGTTGTGCGTAGGATGCGATCTGAGAGGTTTGGCTGACTTTTTTAAAAAAAATTGGCCTCTACACTCCACTGCTAACTTAAAAAAAAATAATGGGCAAGCACTTGATGGAGAAGTGCTTTTGAAAAATGCTCAGTCACTCAAAAACATGCTAATGGCTCCATCACGGGGCACCTTACCTGGCATGCTATAGAGAGAAACAAGCCCAGAGTTCGTCCTGCTATTCTGAACTCAGCTGCTTGGGTCAGGGTGGCCAGGGTAGCCCTGATCATGTCCAGCAGGGTGGTCACCTTCCAAGTGGGGCCTGGAGATCTCCTGGGATTACAACGGAGATCCGTTTGCCTGGACAAATGGTCTGCTTTGGAAAGTGGGCTGGAAAGCGGGAAGTCTCTCCGCTCCCCCTCCTCAGGCTCCGCCCCCAAATATCCAGGTATGGGCCACCCTACTTCTGCCCAGCTTGGATAGCAGCAGGCACTTGGTAGGCAAGGCCCTCTCTCCTGCGGGTGGGGTCCAATGCTCCCTCTAAGCTGTGGCGTCTTTAGGGTTGCCAAGTAGTACTCACCTCCGGAGCGGGGGACTCCCGGGTGGATCCCGGAGTGTGCACGGGCACATGAAGCGAGTGCGTGCCACATACACGTCACTAGGAAGTGACGTTATGATGCCGGGCATGCTGGGGGCAGGGCCACGACCATCCAAGGGGAAACCATAGAGTTTCCCCTTGGATGGTCGTGGCCCCGCCCCCAGCGTGCCCGGCGTCATAACGTCACTTCCTAGTGACGTGCATGCCGGGGGTGGGGTTCCCCCTGGGGCCCGATTCCGCAACGGCGGAAATCGGGCCTCCAAAGCGGGGGTTTACCTGCCACCTGCCCCCACTTGGCAGCCCTAGGTGTCTTGTGAGCAAAAATTCTACTTTGTGAGCTACTGGCATTAAAGTTGTGAGCGAGCGATTTGGCTGCTGCATAAAATTAGTTTGCTCTGGAGCCGTCCTTCCTGAGTTAAGACAAAAATGTGTGAGCTGGAGGTTAAAAAATTGTGAGCTAGCTCATACTAACTCAGCTTAGAGGGAACACTGGTGGGGTCATGGTTAGACAAAGACAGGGTCCCACAGTATGGTGCCCGCCAGGAATTGCTTCCCTTGGTGCTTTTCCAAAGTGGGTGGGGGGGCATTGTAAGGCCAGGTTTGTTATTGGTTGTCCTCATTCAAAAGAAAAGGTTTTCCACAGGAGGATGAGAAGAACTGGTAGGCACCTGTCCTTTCCTTAGTCAGTATGTGGTTCTATTTCCACCTTAAGAATCTCCTTCTTCCCAGAAGGTGTGAGGAGGTAAACACCGGTGTAGACTGTCAAGAGCTTAGATGTGACCTTGGATTAGGGTTGCCAGGTCTCTTACCCATTGTGGCAGTGGGGAGAAGCTGGTGGACGCTCTAGCATTCAGCTTGAAAACTCTATGATACCATAAAGTTTTCAGGCCGAATGCTAGAGCGTCCCCCCGGTGACGTGCCCGGCATGATGACGTCGCCTCTGGGTGACATCATCACACTGTCAGCATAACCAGCCTCACACTCGGGTTGTTGTGAGGATGAAATCGAAGAAAAGAAAATGATGTAAACCATTTAGGGTCTCCATTGGGGGAAAAGGTAAAGGTAAAGATTCCCTTGCTCGAAAGCCAGTCAAATCCGACTCTAGGGTTGCGGTGCTCATCTCCGTTTCAAAGCCGAAGAGCCAGCGCTGTCCGAAGACGTTTCCGTGGTCATGTGGCCGGCACGACTAAACACCAAGGCACACGGAACGCTGTTACCTTCCCACCGAAGTGGTACCTATTTATCTACTTGCAATTTCTTGCTTTCGAACTGCTAGGTTGGCAGGAGCTGGAACTAGAGACGGGAGCTCACTTCGTCATGTGGCAACTCGGGTCTCGAACTGCTGAACTACTGACCTTCCCCAGCCTGCAGTTCAGCGTCTTAACCACTTGAGCCACCGCAGCATTGGGGGGAAAAGCAGGGTATAAATGAAGTAAGTAAATAAATTAGTGGCTGGCTTCCTTGTATGAACCAAGACTACAACAAATGGGGGGTGAGCAAAGGTGAATAAGGAAAAAAAGTCAACATAATGAGCCAATGTGGTGTAGAGGTTAAAGTGTCAGACTAGGATCTGGGAGACATGGGTTCATACCTTCAACATGACATGAAGCGTACTGGAGTGACCTTGGGACAGTCATGTTCTTTCAACCAAACCTGCTTCACAAGGTTATTCTGAGGATCACAGAGGAAGGGAGATTCTTTGTATACCATCTCGAGATCCTTAGAGGAAGGGCCGGATAAAAAAATAACTATCTTATTTTGAGCTAGAGCCTTGGTCTATCAAGGTCAGTATTGCCTCCTCCTCCTCTTTAGGAAGGCCGTTCACATTACCTACCTGAGAGCCAGTTTGATGTAGTGTTTAAGTGCACAGACTCTAATCTGGGAGAACCGGGTTTGATTCCCCACTCCTCCACTTGCACTTGCTGATGTGACCTTGGGTCAGTCACAAGCTCTGGCACAGCTGTCCTTGAAAAAGAGCAGTTTGTGTCAGAGTTCTCTCAGCCCCACCCACCTCACAGGGTGTCTGTTGTGGGGAGGGGAAGGGAGAGGAGTTTGTAAGCCGCTCTGAGACTCCAAGTGAAGGGCGGGGTATAAATCCAATCTCCTCCTCCTCCTCCTCTTCTTCTTCTTCTTCTTCTTCTTCTTCTTCTTCTTCTTCTTCTTCTTCTTCTTCTTCTTCTTCTTCTTCTTCTTCTTCTTCTACCACTTATTTCTATTTAAGGGGAGATCCCAGGCATTGAACCTGGGACCTTCTGCATGCAAATCAGATTCTCTGTCGCTGAGCCACAATCCCTCTTGTTACTTATTGAGCAACCAGGAGACCTGCCTTTGCTGACTATGGAATTCTATTGCTGGAACAAGGTGTGGCACATTGGAAACTCCATTCAAACACATTGTTTCTGTTCCTGAACCTGGAGAAGTTCAGCAGATCCTACAAGGAAAACCAAGTTGGGGTGAATTATGTTCTTGTTACTTTTCTCCCCCCACACACCGAGTAGCCCCTGGACCAATGAATCTGTGCTCTGAACAGATAGTGAGCCCATTTCATTGTGACTTAATAATAGAAAGGAAAACAAATAATGGCCACGGGAAGGAAAGTTCCAGTCCAGTTCCTGATGTCTTAATAGAGCCTGCCAATGCAGAAAGCTCATTCGATAATGCCAGTCAAATGAGAAACCACTTAGAAGAGCAACAGTGCAGGGAATTAAAATGCCTTTTTTGTTGAACATAAAGGTCACCGAGGCAGTAAACTCCTTAAAGGGGAAGGCAATGCATTTTCATGCATGACGGGGCTTTACCTGGCGAAGGGAGCTGATGCCCCTTTCAACAGATCACGGAGTGGATATAACATTTACCTGGACTGCTTGGGGACTTAATGGGATAAAAATGGAATAGCAGCTTTGCAACTGTCCACAGAAAGCCTGGTTGTTTCAACCATGTCAAAGCGATGTAAGGCATAACAGGATAGTTAGTCTGCTATAATTTCGGAATTTGGGTTAACTAATGCTTTAGCCACACTTTAGAGCAGGTCCCTGGCTCAAATGGGTTTGCCTTTTTGAAAGCTGTTAGATTAAATTGCAGTCTGAATAGCCCCAACTGAACTTGACAAATCTGAGAAGCTGAGCATGGTGGGCCGTGGTTAGTGCTTGGATGGGAGACCACCAAGGGAGACCAGCGTTGCTGTGCAGAGGCAGGCAAGGGCAAACCACCTCTGTTTTTTGCCTTGGAAACCCCATAAGGGACTTAATTATTAGATTAAGTAGTTCTGTGGCTCCTTCACTATGTTTGAAAAGGTTACAGGACAGGAACTCTAGTCTTCCTTCTAAGCAACACTCTAGATGGAAGCCATTCCATGCCCCCGGTCACACGGGCCGGATATCGCCGGGGGGGGGAGGCGTGGCTGTTTGCCCCGGAGCGAACTACCGCACGGCAGCTGGATCAAATGTCCCGCCCGACGTCCCACCGACGTCCTGTGGTTGGGGGGAGGTGCCGATCATACCTCACTCCTGCGGCGTGGCAAAGAAGCGGTTGTGTTGTTTTTTTAACCCAAGTGTTCGCATGCGCCATTGGGTGCTTGTGCGCACCCGTGGAGACTTGACCCCCCAAAAAACTTTTTGCGATGGGACATGGGCCGGATGCCACGAGCTAACACCGGAAACGTGACCTGACGCCCGCCCGTGCCCCGCGCTTTCCGGAAACTAGTACCTCGGAGGTACTAGTTTTTTACAGCGCATCTTCGGAGTGAAGCCTCAGGTGAGCCACGGGAGCTCTATGCTTCCCAGATGCGCCGGTGAGATCGCGCCCGGAAAATCCGCTTATCTTCCGTCTCTCTAGTGTGCCTAATGCTCCGTGTGACCGGGGCCCATATTTGTTAGTAAGAATCATCCACATTCCTCAGAGATTTCACCAATCTTATCAAAACACTTTGCATTCCTTCCGAGGAGCTTCTGACTTCCATTTCTGACTTTGCTTTAATGAGCCAACAATGATACAAACTCTGCTGGGAAATGTTGGTCGTGGTAGAAAGTGTCATCAAGTCACAGCTGTCTGATGATGACCCTGTAGGGGTTTCATGGCAAGAGAGGAGCACAGGCGGTTCGCCATGGCCTGCTTCTATGTAGCAACCCTGGGGTTTCTTGGTGGACCCGAGCGAACAACAAGATTTGTGGGCTATAAGCTTTCAAGAGTCAAAGCTGCCCTCATCAGAGTCTGGAATTCTGTCGGCTTCCCTTGCAACCTCTTGGAGGTTTTTCTGGAGGAAGCAGCTCCAGGTTTGAATCCCAGACCTGACAAAAAGTGAGGGAAGCTGTTCTCTCCATACCCCTTAAGACTTCCTCCTCAACACTGATCATTCCAGATGGGTAGCCATGGTGCAGCAAAATTAAACAGTGCCACATTAAAGACGAACAAAATGTTTTCTATGTACCTGCCCAAGGCATGGACTTAAAAGCCCACAGACCCAATTTCCATCCCTGAGAGCAAGAGAAAAAAATAGCCTGTACTTAGTGATTCTATAGAAATCCCCCCCCCCTTGTTTCTATGGCCATAAAGACTAGGTGAGACGGTAGGGTTGCCAACTTCCAGGTGTGGCTTAGAGGTCTCCCAGAATTGAAACTGATGTCCTGGTTACAGGGAGCAGTTCCCCTGAAGAAAAGGGTTGCTTGGGAGAGTGGACTCTGTGGCATTATACAACACTGAGGCCCCTCCTCTCACCCAACCCTGCCCCCTAAAGGCTCAGGTCTCCAGTACATTCCCATCCTGGAGCGGGCAGCCCAGAGTGACATCACATCCTCCCCAGGCACCACCCCCAAACCCTCCTGGAATTTGCTAAGGCAGGATTGGGAATCCCAATTCTGTTTTTGTGAGTCAGTGTGCCCTTCCTCAGACACACGGAGATCACATTTATTCGGCCGATACACACGGCGTTACATCTTGGTTTACAAATTAACCAGTGTTCCCAAGTTCAAAATTGTGTTTCTGCTCTGGTCAAGAGCAACTGGTCTGCAAGACCAACTTTGTCTTCATGCAGCCTTTCTGTGTTATCCCCACAACAGGCAGCAGCAGCAGCAGCAGGAGCAGCAGTTAACACATTCCTGGGCCTCCTGGAACTAGGTAGGATACTAGAAGGTCCATGGACGGATCTGCTCCCATACTTTTTAAAAACAGAAACTGTGGATGGGTGATATTCAGAATGGGGCCACAGGGCATGAAGGGGGTTAAACCATTCCCTCACACACAGTTTTCTCTATTGAAGTGGAACCTGTCATTACTCTGGAAGAGAAATAAGACCAGCACTCTCTTTTTGCTTCATTCCCACCCCCCTCCAGCATGTGAAGATGGCGTAAAACTATAGAGTCTGTAGTGATAGCTTCCAGCAATTCCTAGAGCTACCTATGTAACTTCTGGGTTGTTGGGGTTTTGGGGGTTTTTTTGGGAAGGAACATGATGCTGCAGCTGGTGTGGCAGGTGGTTTGTTGTTTTTTTAAAAAATCTCCCACTGTCAAGCATCACTGGGTAATGGGAACAGGGGCAAAGGACCCCACCCGGACTAGGGGTTTGGCAGCCCTAGTGGGATGTGGCATGGGGGTATACAACTAGGGATGCTTGAACAGCTCCAGTTCACCGGGATCTGAAACCTGACTCACAAATGTTCATGGCTGTCAGACATAGGCCCCGGTCACACGGAGCATTAGACATGCTAGAGAGACGGAAGATAGGCGGATTTTCTGGGCGCGATCTCACCGCCACATCTGGGAAGCATAGAGCTCCCGTGGCTCACCCGAGGCTTCACTCTGAAGATGCGGGGTAAAAAACTAGTACCTCCGAGGTACTAGTTTCTGGAAACTGCGGGGCAAGGGCGGGCGTCAGATCACGTTTCCGGTGTTAGCTTGTGGCATCCGGCGCCCGCCCTTGTCCCCTCACAAAAAGGGGTTTTTTTGGTCAAGTCTCCACGGGTGCGCACAAGCACCCAACGGCGCATGCAAACACTTGGGTTTTTTTTTAAAAAAACACAACCCCCTGCTTCTTTGCCACGCCGCAGAAGTGAGGTATGATCGGCACCTCCCCCAACCATGAGACATCGTCGGGACGTCGGGTGGGACATTTGATCCGGCTGCCGCGCAGTAGTTCGTTCCAGGGCAAACAGCCACGCCTCCCCCCCCCCGCAATATCCGGCCCATGTGACCGGGGCCATAGTATATGTGCCAGACGAACCTGTTCACCACCAAGTTGTGGCATACCCTAGTTGCAGCTGGAATAAGTAGTTTGTGAACACTGCAGATCTCTCCTTATGGGAACAGGAGGTAGCTTCCGCTCAAACAAGCAGAGTGTTGGATCCCACCAAAGAAGTCTCATTTACCATGCAAATCACCATTGTTTTGCATTGTACTAAAATCAGGGGGGGGCAAACCTTAGGCCTGTTGAGATAATCCTAGGCAGCAGCTGACTCTGTTATTGATGAAAACGTGTACACCCGCAGCTTGTTGTAAACACACTAAGAAGACCCCCCTCCCCCCCAAAATTTTCTCGTGGTGAAGACTGCAAATTGGCAGAAAAGCCTCTTGAATTTTTCATCCGGCATTCTCTGAATTTGAAGGGTCCGCCAAAGCTCTTCTTTATTATCCCCCTGAAAAAAGAAAATGCTCAGGAATAAAAAGCCATTTGGCTCTTTCAAGCAAACAGCCCCTTTGTTCGCAGCACATTAATAGAGCAATTTTTAAATAATGACTTACATTTCCCCCCCCCCTGAAAAAAATGCCCCTTTTTGTCAAGGATTTTTTATTAGAAGTATTTTTATTTTTCCAAGCCTGCACTTTTACTCATTAGCACTAGTTGAATCCAACTTGTAGGGGTTTATTCATTCCGCTCCAAATGGGGATATTAACATTTTAAGAGGATGATGCATACGCTTTTAGAGATAATATTCTCTCCATCCTTTTCTGGGGATGCTATCTTTAAAAAGATAGAAAAAATGCTGCTTTCTCTCCCCCCCCCCCGGTCTGCTTTGAAGCAATGAGTTTATTGTAAACAGTTTATCACTTGGGTCATAATTTTCTCTTTCCCATACCCTTTGCCTCCCATTTAGGAAACATGCTGAATTTGGGATGTGCAGATGTAGATGGCATACTAATGGATATCAATCAGATTCGAGATGTGCAGATGTAGATGGCGTACTAATGGATATCAATCAAAGGGCGACACATGTGGCTCTTGAGTTAGGCTGAAGGCCCAAAAGACAGGGGCTTAAGCTCGTGTGACCAGGTGCTGTGGGTCAGGAGCAACCAGAACAAGAGCTGTAGACTCACAGCTGTGATGAGTTTTCCATTTCTCAGCCCTGTTACTTCAGCCCCCCAATTCCAACTTTAGTATCACTTAATGCTTGTGCAAATCAAACCTGTGATTATTTTCTTGTACCCCATCACTCTCCCCCCCCATCAAATTTACATCTTTTTTAGCATTGTTGGGGCATATGTAAATCAACACAATACATATAAGACATGCAACACATATTTTTTTAAAAAATCAATGTACAGTCATTAACCTTCATGGTACGGACACATGAAGCCACCTCATACTGAATCAGACCATTGGTCCATCACAGTCAGTATAGTCTGCGCTGACTGGCTGTGGATCTCCAGGGTCTCGGGCAGAGGTCTTTCACATCACCTACTACCAGATCATCTAACTGGAGGTGCTGGGGATTGACCCTGGGACCTTCGGCATGCCAAGCAGATGCTCCACCACTGAGTCAATCAAGCCAATCAAAATGAGCAACAAAGCAGAGAATCAAAATGGGAAACAAAAATATAAACACATATTTGTTTAAATGAATGGTTTGTGGTTTAGCTGCCTACCACTAGGTCTGGAGAGAGAAGGCTGTTATACCAAGTTCCAGCATGGCTCCATCAGCCCAGGACGCCCGATGGCCCAGGCTTGGATCACTGCCTGGGCGTTGGCCAGACGTGGTGTCATGGTTAGACTAGGATCTGGGGGAGTAGGATCTGGAGGGCCAAGGGTCAAATCCCCACTCTGCCATGGAAGCTTACTGGATGACCTTGGACCAGACACACACTCCCGGCCTAACCTACCCCACACAGAGGAGAGGAAAATGATATGAGCCACTTTGGGTCATCGTTGGGGTGAGAGATGGGGTATAAATGAAGTAAATAAGTGAATACATACATAATTGTCTATACATAACTATACATTCCAAGCAGGAGTGGACTGGGATGTTAAAACAGGCCTAAAGTCTGGTGATGAACAAACATGGTGGCACTTCAGTCCCTGCAGGTGCCTCTTGGCTGTTTCTTTCCCCCCCCCCTCACTGATTCTAGTGCCCAAATGGGGCAGAGACTCATGAATTCTTCTAGTAAAACGAAGGGCCAATCTGCTCCTGTGATTCTTGTCCACAAGGTTCCCCAGGTGCTCTCCAAGTCTCTATACTTCCCAGCTTTATTTGATATTCCCCAGACTTGTGCCTGCTATACCTAGACCAGCTGGTAGACTCTCCCGACACCTTCCACAATGCTCTAGCACCAGTCTGCTGTGGTTTGTACTTTTAGCACCTGCCTCTCCCCAGACCAATTTCTTCCTAGCTCTGGTGCAGCAAAGGACATCCATTTAGCAGCCAAAGTTAGGACTCATTCCTTCTCCCTGACGGCAGTTTTCACAGAGTATGTTTCTCTTTTTCACTTCCTGTGTCTGCCCCTGCCCTTCATCACAACTCCAAAACCTTCTCAGATAGGGTGTCTGTCTGTCTGTCAGAGGACTGCATTCAACCCCAGAGCTTATCCTCAGTTCCAGGTTCCAGACTTAGTGAGTCAAGTGATGTGGGATCAACTCATATCATGGGCTGCAGAACTTTAAAGTATGCATTTAAAAAAACCCTCAGCATCCTTGAAAGTGTACAGCTAGTTTGTCAAAGCAGAGGTTTCTAGCATACCTCTCTCCCTGCTGTGCTACATGCATGGGGACTTCTTTCCTTATGGAAGAGTTACGGGAAGCCCTGGCTGAGGTCTAAAGTGGTACAGGCCATTCTCAGGTCTCCACCAACTTCGTTTTCCTCGTATAAATCCACATGAAACTAGTGTGAGGTGGCACAGCTGTCTGCAATATTGTGCCTGAGAAAAACTGGAACTCTGTGAGTCGATGGATTTTTCATCCCCAGTTCTATGGTGGGAGACCATCAACATTACTGCAGCATTACACTTATGATTTTAATTCATGCATGAACTTTCAATCCATTTGGGATTGATAGATTTATGTATTTGGTATGATGAAACCGTTATTAGATATACAGTTGCATCTTATATTGTGTATTTGTATATGAAATGAAGATTGATTTTCAGATGTTTATCTGTATAATGAGCTTGTGCTTTGTATATTAGAATCTTTGTTATAGCATATATTATGATTCATTGTCCAACACTGGAGAGCTATGAGATGAAAGAATTCACTGTGGGAAGAGGTCTTTTTGAAATATGTTCGCTCATGCTGAAAACACAATCTTCATTTTTTCCCCAGCAACCCTTACAAAAAGATTACACTGCCCTCATTTTCCTTTTCTCTCAGTTGTCCTCACTTGCCACAAGTGATATCATCAGTATAACATTGTGACAATGTCACCTTCATTGTGTGATCAATAGCTGAGCATGCCCACTCATGTGATTAATTAGGGAAGTGCATTCATTTACTAATAGAAAAACAATACCAATTCATTATTATCTTTATAACAAAAAGTTGGAAAACTAGTTCTATTAATCAATATTCAATATTCTGGTGGATAATTCTCTACTGTAGAGTTCAAGCAAAGATCACAGACAATGAACAGGGACATTCTCCAGTCATCACAGTCAAATACATTTAGCAACAAAAGAAAACGGTGCTTCATTGTTATTTATACTAGGTACTATGATGTCCGGGTTCAGAAGCAGCTTACCTTCCCAAAGCCCCAGAAAGCCCCAACAGGGTCCCCTCGGGTCTGAACCCCGATCCCAGCAGCAGCAGAGCTCCCCTGCCCTGTCACACACTAGACCAGGGCCCTGGGGCAGAGAGGAGCACGATGGAGATGGAGCATCCCACACAAAAGATGCTGCCAGCCATGCGGAGTTGGGAAGGGGCTCGGAGGCACCCTCACAACAGGGGCAACAACAGCCTGAGGATGACTAGGCTTGATGCAGCCACCCCCAACACAGGCCTAGGGGAAAGTGTGCTGTCAACAGGTGGGCTGAGTACTTCTGGTCTGAGGCTGGGAGACTCCTTCCACTGCTCTACCCCCTGCTGGGGAGAGCCAGGAGCCAGAGGCAAAGCAGTAGGCCAGCCACAACTGGCCTGAGTGAGGATAGGCCAGCAAATTGACAGGGCAGGGCCAAGTAGACATAGGACAGAAAGGGAGGTGGGTCATGGAGGGGGGAGGATAAAAGGGAGCCAAAAGGTGAAGGTTGGGGAGGAGAGAGTCAGGCTCCCAACATATCAGAGGAGGTGAACCGGCAGGGAGGAGGAGGAGAAGGGTGTTCTAACCCACCCACCTCCCTTTCTGAGACCTTTCGCTGCTCCCAGGGTCAGGTAGAAAGATGGCAGAGGATCACTGGCTGCAGGGGAGGCAGGCAGGGCATGACTATTGAAGTTTTACCCCCCCCCCCCTTAGTGGCTAAGATTCCTTAGAGACAGGTACAGGGGGGCATACAGGCAAGCATTTTAATTGCACACCCTGGATGACAGGCAGTGCTGCAGAACATGGGGTGGTGCAAACAAAAACATTTTACTGTCACTCCTAGACACCAGCCATGGCTGTAGGCTTGGAAGGGGAGAGACAAACATTTGGCTTGCAACAGGAAGGACTGCAAGCTGTGTGGGAACAGGAGCAGACATTATGCTTTCCATTTGACACCCACTCCTGATTCGGACACCTGTGGAATCTAGGGGAAATAGGCAATTTTTTTACTTGTTCCCTGGAAAACAAGCAGGCAGCACTGTGAACATGGCAGGGGCTGTTATGCTTAGGTTTGCCAAGTCCCCCCGGGGGGCGGGGAAACCCCCGCCCCAGAGGCCCGTTACCCGCCACTGGCGGATCGGGGCCCAGGGGGAAACCCACCCCCAAAGCACACGACGTGCACGTTGCCCGGAGGTGGCACGATCGCGTCGGGCGCATTGGGGGCGGGGCCACGGTCATCCGAGGAAAACTTCTTTGGTTCCCCCTTGGAGGGTCGGGGCCCGCCCCCAGCATGCCCGGCGGGGTCGCGTCACTTCCGGGTGACGTGGTTGTGGTGTGTGTGCGCTTCACGCGTGCGCATGCACTCCGGGAGCGGCACTGGAGTCCCCCGCTCCAGCGCCGCTTCGGACTTGGCAACCCTAGTTATGCTTCTCCTGTCCATCACTGCTGATACCAAATGACACTGAAGAAAGTGAAATGCATTCACACAATCTAAGACAGGAGTGTCAAACATGCAACCTGGGGGCTGGATCAGGCCCCCGGGGGGCTTCTATCAGGCCCTCAGTGGAACCAGCTGTCTTCTTCTTTTTCTTCCAGTTCTGCTGCTGCTGCGTCATCATAGGTTTGCAGCTTACAGATACACACCTGAACAGCCTACTCAAGATTGCAACAGCACAGACATTTTGACGCAATAATTCAGAGCAAGAGGTGTCAGTTATCAGACACTGTTAAATAAACAAAATATTGCAAGAGTGCTAATATTTTAAGCATGTTTTTATTTTAAGTAAAAAAAAAACCACTTTTGTGTTTGTGTCCTTTATAAAGTTTATAACTCTGCTGCCTGGCATTACATGTTATGACACACATTTTATGACACACATCCCAACAAGGTCTCATTTTTGTCAGATCCAGCCCTCATGTCAAATGAGTTCGACACCCCTGATCTAAGGGTTTTTTAAAAAATTCTTTCCCACCCAAATTGATATTTGATTCCTCCGAATTTAAATAGGAAAGTATTCAGTTCCATTCCAGCAGAAGGGCAAGGAATAATCATTCCCAGGTGATTATCCCTTACACAAGTAAGGGAATCTAGATTATGAGGGAATACACCCCCATATGATGTGTTTCAAATGAGTGTACTAGATATGAGCAGACAGATGGACTGGCAAAATATCCTGTAGGTTAGCAAAGTGTAGGTATATGCAACTTTGTTCTGGTCATACATAGAGCTTTGTTTTACCCCCATGTACTCAGATTTGAATGGGGACCCTGCAAAGAATAAATCTCCAGCTCCTCTGAATTTCCCTAGCATTTATCCTCTGTTTCTGTTATTCAGCCTTAATGGTATATGGACACCCCATGTCAGCAATTAATAGCAAGAGAAGAACATTTTATTCTTAGCTGGGGGGGGGGGGAGCTGGCACTGATTGAACAGGCCAATCTAAATAATTAATATTAATTACATGGCATTTTTGAGCAATAATCTCTACAAAACAAAACCAAAACGAGACCAGCAATAATGCTTAGCCTCCAGTTGAGCAGCGGCCCACAGAGGCATGAATGACACTGTGAACTCAAAGATTGTTGCTGAAAGTCCGATTCATCTGTACTTGTAACAAACAAACCCCAGAAGAGTTGATCGTTATCATACAACACCCCTCCAGCAGCAGGAGATGAAAGGCTGAGTACAGAAGCATAAACCCCAACAAGCATTTGAATACTGGAGCAAGAACTCTGCAGTGTTCAATGCAGAAATCCCTCTTTGGGGTGAGAATAGACTCATCTCATTTCCCTCAACAGATTAGTGTTTCCTTTTTTCAAGTAGGGAAGTATGGCTAATGTGGACCATACATTCCTCTATAAGGATTTCTACATCAGGGATCTTTGATCACCTATTGGTGATCCAGCCCACTTGTCATGTTCAGGGAGCTGATCATTTGCTGAGCTGTTTGGATGTATCCAGACAAATTTTGATGTGTCCATTTGTCCTGCTTTCTTGTAGCCATGCCAATGTACACTACCTGGCTGCTACCCCTACCTCCACATGTTAAAAGGAAAGAAAAATCTGTTTGAATTTTTTTTGTTGAGATTAACTATGTAGATAACATGATTTTGCCTTTGGTGTCTGCCCATGATCTTAGCTAATCTTGCAATCAGTTCACAAATGGGCAATTTTCACAGTGGAGGGTGGTAAGCAGTGGGGTACCACAGGTATCAGTACTGGGTCCGATGCTTTTCAACTTGTTCATTAATGATTTGGAGCTGGGAGTAAGCAGTGAAGTGGATAAATTTGCAGATGACACAAAGTTGTTCAGGGTGGTGAGAACCAGGCAGGATTGTGAGGCACTTCAAAGGGATCTGTCGAGGATGGGCAAGTGGGCGTCAACGTGGCAAATGGGGTTCAACATGGCCAAGTGCAAAGTGATGCACATTGGAACCACAAATCCTAACTATAAATACACGTTGATGGGGTCCGAACTGGCAGAGACTGACCAAGAGAGAAATCTTGGAGTCATAATAGATAACTCACTGAAAATGTTGAGACAGTGTGCGACTGACTGCAATTAAAAAAAAAGGCCAACACTATTGCTGGGGATTATTAGGAAGGGAATTGAAAACAAATCAGCCAGTATCATAATGTCCCTGTATAAATCAATGGTGCGACCTCATTTGGAGTACTGTGTACAGTTCTGGTTACCATACCTCAAAAAGGATATTATAGCATTGGAAAAAGTGCAGAAAAAGGCAACTCGAATGATAAAAAGGTTGGAACACTTTCCCTATGAAGAAAGGTTAAAACGCTTGGAGCTCTTTAGCTTGGAGAAATGACGGCTGAGGGGTGACATGATCAAGGTTTATAAGATTATGCATGGGATAGAGCAAGTAGAGAAAGAAGTACTTTTCTCCCTTTCTCACAGTACAAGAACTCGTGGGCACTCCATGAAATTGCTGAGCAGTCAGGTTAGAACGGATAAAAGGAAGTCCTTCTTCACCCAAAGAGTGATTAACACATGGAATTCACTGCCACAGGAGGTGGCGGCGGCTACAAGCATGGACGGCTTCAAAAGGGAATTAGATAAACATATGGAGCAGAGGTCTATCAGTGGCTATTAGCCACAAGGTATAGATAGGAACTCTCGGTCTGGGGCAAGTGATGCTCTGTATTCTTGGTGCTTGGGGGGGCAATGGTGGGAGGGCTTCTAGTGTCCTGGCCCCACTGGTGGAAATCCTGATGGCACCTGGGTTTTTTGGCCACTGTGTGACAGAATGTTGGACTGGATGGGCCATTGGGCTGATCCAACATTGGCTTCTCTTATGTTCTTATGTAACTGATGCAGTGTGTGTGAACAAGATCTTGCTATTAAGCTGAATATGAGCAGTCAGTGTGATGCAGCAGCAAAAAAGGCTAATGTGGTCTTGGGGTATATCAACAGAGACATAACATCCAAATCACAAGATGTCATAGTCCTGCTGTACACCACATTGGTCAGGCCGCAGTGTGCAGTTAGGGCTCACTTCAAAAAGGATGCAGACAGAGTGGAGTTGGTGTAGAAGAGAGTGATGAGGATGATTGAAGCCCTGGAGACTAAGCCTTATGAGGAAAGGCTGAGGGGCTTTGGAATGTTCAGTCTGGAGAGGAGGATATTGAAGGGGACATTACTGCCCTCTTTAAGTTACCCAGGGCTCTTTTTGTAGAAAAAGCCCAGCAGGAACTCATTAGCATATTAGGCCACACCCCTGACAGCACAGCTCATTAGCACATTAGACCGCACCCCCATGTTACCAGAAGTGTGGTCATCCAGCCACACCCACCTTTTGCTTCTTATTCTGTTTACCTTGTTTGTGGTCAAAACCCAGGGCCTTTTTGTAGCAGGAACTCCTTTGCATGTTAGGCCACACACCCCTAATGTAGCCAATCCTAACGAGTTTCTGCTGTTGGGTGTGGCCTATTATGCTTATGAGTTCCTGCTGGGCGTGGCCAACTTGGGAGCCAGCCGGAACACCGTTCCTGTGCGTTCCTGCCCAAAAAGAGCCCTGAAGTTATCCAAAATGTTGTCACTTAGAGGAGGGCAGGGAGCTGTTTTTGTTGGCAGCAGTGGATAGGACTCACAATAATGAGCTTACGTTACAGGAAGATAGATACCGAATGGATATTAGGGATTTTTTTTTTACAGTAAGAGTAGTTCAGCAATGGAATTGGCTGCCTGTGGGGGTGGTGAGCTCCCCCTCATTGGCAGTCTGCAAGCAGCGGCTGGACAAACCCTTGTCAGGGATGCTTCAGGCTGATCCAGCACTGAGCAGGGGGTTGGATTAGATGGCTTCCATGGCCCCTTCCAACTCTGTTTCCATGCAAACATATTATGTATAGAGGGTTACTGTCACCAGCTTTGGTTCCTCTTGTTTCAAAGGTGCCATTCATTGCATAAGTTACCTTGCCTTGCAGCATATGAACATAATCACAGCCTTGCTGGATCCAACCCAAGGTACATCTGGGCCATCATCCTTTTCAGACAGGTGTTTTCAGTAAGGACACAAGCCAGACAAAAAGGCAACAGCCTACCAATTATTTCCATGTCTCAGTAATTAGCATTCAGTGATACATTGCCTCCGGTCACGGAGATTCCACTTAGCGTTCATTGTTAATAGCCATTGCTAGACCCCGACCCTGTCCCCTGTGCATGGGTCTAATCCCCCTTTTAAAGTCAATCAAGTAGATAATCCAATAAGTCTGTTCCATCTCTGTGCTTCAAGAGAGGCTGGATGGCCATCAAGAATCCTTGGACAACCTCCTCATCACCCAATAAATTAAACTGAAGTTGACCAAGTTCAAGTTTTAGAGCTGTTCTTAGTTTAGAGTGTGAGGGGTCTTTGGGTATCTGAATCCTTGTGCCAAAAACTCTCTTAAGGATGCATTAGCTATTATATTAACAGCCTCTGGGCAACTTGCAAGGAGAGGTTCCCAGTCACAGGCTCCACACACTCTTGAAATGGGAGCCAGGTGCAGCATGATGGGAGGTGAGCGCTCTGTCACTCAGAGTCATGCCAAATCCCCTTTTCCCATTCTAATTCCCCGAGAAGAAGGAGCTCCTCCTTCCCCCTTTTTATGAGACCTCAGAGAAGCTAATAAAAGAACAGAGATGCTTTCCTTTGGGGGGGGGGAGGAAATGAGGAATGGGAGACGCCTCCAGTTGGCATAACAGACCTGAGAAGCCACGTTTGCATGCCTTTTGGCCTCCAGCAAAACCTTAATGCATTTTTTTAAAAAAATTCTGGGATGTAAAAGAAGCCCAGATTTTCTCACACATCCCACTCCCATAATTCACTGGTAACAGCACTAGATTTTTGCAAGTTTCTCCAAAGCATCCATTATCCCTTGCCCTGAACTTAATTTCATCCCACACTGGGGAAGACATGTGGAGCAGTCGGAGCGCTCAGACATTACATGCAACGCCAGCTCATAAAAAGAAATCAGTGTAAAATTTAATGCAAAAGGTCTGTGGGTATCCGGCCATTGAAATTCAGCAATGAGGCTGATGGAAGGCAGCCTCGAGGTCCCCCTCCAAAGTAGTATATTGTTATATCTCCCAGTCCCCTGAAATACAATGTCTTGGCTGTTTTCACCAAGGTACTGATGAACAAAGTGTTTGCTGCCATGATATTTCTGGGACTATGCATTTGGGATCCTAGTTTCCTTGCAGGCATTCATATTGCAAACACATCATGCTGTATGGGCTCAGAGAAACAGAAGGAATGTCTCTTCTTCCTTTTAATTCTTCCAAGGCTTTGGGACTGATAGGGAGTTCTATCTCCCTATCTCTCTTGTTGGTGAGATAGATTCACTGAGACATTATAAAGAAAGTCCTGGAAAGCAAAGGTTGTACTTACATAAACTTCTCTTATGGTCCAAGATGCTTTTCAGATGGTCCCTGATGAAGTTTCATATTCATATAAATAGTTCTCCTAACCAATGCTCCCTCTAAGCTGTGGAGTCTTGTGTGCAAAAATTCTGCTTTGTGAGCTACTGGCATTAAGGTTGTGAGTGAGCGATTTGGCTACTGAATAAATTAGTTTGCTCTGGAGCAATCCTTCCTGAGCTAAGACAAAAATATGTGAGCTAGAGGCTTAAAAACTTTGAGCTAGCTCACACTAACTCAGTTTAGAGGGAACACTGCTCCTAACTAGATATGGGAATGTAAACTTCTTGCACAACAAGGAAATCATGGGAAAGGACTATCGTACAGTGGGTACACTGCATACTTTGCATGAATATCTGATCAAAGGATCTCAGAAGCAATGGAGAATTGACACAAGTCTGAGTTGACCAAATAGAACAAGATGGACCAAGGCAAAGTACTAGGAAAAATCATATCAATGAAAATTCATGTAATTTTTAAATTTTATCCTGCATCTTAAGAATGCAAAGTCACCAGTTAACACACATAATATGGGGTAATACAAAAATACATGGTGCTCATACCCCATATGAAAATTCACATCATGTCTTAGTGGCAGTGTACTGACCTGCTTTGTATGTGGATGATCTCAGGTTCAATCCCCTGCATCTCCAGTTAAAAGGACCATGTATTAGGTGATGTGACCAGTGTTCCCTCTAAGCTGAGTTAGTGTGAGCTAGCTCACAGTTTTTTAGCCTCCAGCTCACAGATTTTTGTCTTCGCTCAGGAAGGGTGGCTCCAGAGCAAACTAATGTATGCAGGAGCCAAAGCGCTGGCTCACAACTTTAATGCCCGTAGCTCACAAAGTAGATTTTTTGCTCACAAGACTCCGCAGCTTAGAGGGAACATTGGATGTGACACTGTATAAGGCTGCTTTGTGTATATACATTATACGGGAAGAGACTGTAGCTCAGTAGCAGAGCATCTATTTGGCATGCAGAAGGTTGCTGATGACACAAAATTATTCAGGATGGTGAAAACCAAGGCTGACTGTGAAGAGGACTTCCACAAAGTGGGTGAGTGGGCGACAAAGTGGCAAATGAAGTTCAGTGTTGGTAAGTGTAAGGTGATGCACACTGGGATGAAAAATCCCAACTTCAAGTATAGGCTAACGGTGTCTGAAGTTGCTGAGACTGGGGTGGTAGATCTTGGGGTTGAAGTGGATAGCTCAATGAAAGTGTCAACCCAGTGCACTGCAGTGGTGAAGAAGGCAAAATCCATGTTAGGGATTATTAGGAAAGGGATTGAGAATGAAACAGCCTATATTGTAGTGCCCCTGTATAGATCTATGGTGTCACCTCATTTGGAATAATGTGCACAGTTCTGGTCACTGTATCTCCAAAAGAACACTGCAGAGTTGAAAAAAGGACAAAGGACGGCAACCAAGATGATTAGGGGATTGGCACACCTTCCCTATGAGGGAAGGCTGAAAAGACTGGAACGTTTCGGTTTAGAAAAGAAACGACTAAGGGGGAACATGATAGAGGCTTATCAAATTATGCATGGGGTGGAGAGAGTTGACAAAGAGAAATTTTTCTCCCTCTCCTGAAATACTAGAACTCAAGGACATCCAATGAAACTGATGGGCAGTAGGTTAAGGATGGATAAAAGGAAATACTACTTTACATGGAGAGTGATTAAAATATGGTATTTGCTGCCAGAGGATGTAGCAATGGCCACAGGAATAAACAGCTTTAAAAGGGGATTAGATATTCATAGAGGATAAGTCTATCAATGGCTACTAGCCATGGTGACTGAGGGAAACCTCCAAATTCAGAGGCACTAAGTCTCTGAATCCCAGAGCCAGGAGGCAACATCAGGTGAAGTCCTCAACCTCTATGCCCTGTCATTGGCAGTTCAGAAGAACTGGTTGGCCACTGTGTCAGACAGGATGCTGGACTAGATGGACCACTGGTCTGATCCAGCAGGGGTCTTCTTATGTTCTTATGATTCCCAGCATCTTCAGTTACAGGGTTTCAGGTGACGGATGCTGGAAATAGGGATGGGCATGAACCGGCTGATAAACTAAAGTTTGTCATTAATTTTGGCTGGTTCGTGGTCCATGAGTCAATGTTTGCAAACTGAAGAGCTGCCATGAATTTCCACAAATTTTGGTGCAGTTTGCGGTGGTTCGTGAAGAGCAGAAAGCAGGGGTTTACCCCTGTGCTTTCTGCTCTTCACAAAAAACAGTTGAGTGGTAGGAAGCTGTTTGGTTTAAATGGCTCAGTGTTAGCCAAATTGCTCTATTATTTAATAAAGATGGGGAATTATTTAATAAAGATGGCTTATCTATAGGATCTGACCTGTGTATACCAGAGTTAGAATTCCCAATAACCCAGGAACAGACACAGAAACTGGGTGGCTAAAATAATGATTTCTTTACTAAACATTCTCAAGCATACAAACAATATTCAAACACTCTCACACACAATATAGAACTATAAGGAAGCAGAGGTGATTGATAGCTTATCGAGATAGCTTATAGAGGGGTGATACAACCTGTCTCGAGATAGCTTATAGAGGAGTGATACATCCTGTCCAGATGTGCAGAGATCCATGGATTGTGACCTAAACTCAGAGAGCTTAGGGGTGGACTGCCATTTTGATTATGGCAGAAAAAAACACACATGGTCTGAGGCCATGTTTACGCTGGGATATACCCTATGGAAGACAATGCAGACCAATGGGCGGTCCTGGGGGCTGGTCTCAGGTGAGAACAATAGATTTCCTGGACCAATGATGAGTCCCAGGGGTGTGTGGCATCAGGATGGGCAAGGCCTAGATGTGACCAATGAGCTTCCAGAGAGGCAGGGTCTGGATTTAACAATAGAAGCCAGGTGCTGGGTGGCTAGTTGAATGGATTATCTGGCCACTAATGATGCTGGCCAGGGTAAACAAAAGGTGGGAGACGTCCCTGATTAGTGTCAGGAAGGATCATTAATAATTTGAATGCTTGATTGGTTTATCCCGGTATCTCGAGGGACAGAGTAGAAAAGTATTCAGACAAAGAATTAAATAGACTTTAGAAATGTAGATTCTTTACCTGCTAGAACACATTGTTATTCCATAAGCATAATCTCTGCTGGGTGGAGGGGGAAGACTGGAAGCTTGCTCTGAGGTTGCCTGTCACCTGAAAATGGAGACCCCTTTTTCAGAGCTGTGGCTAGCTCTGTGTTTCAGAACCAAGAGTGCCTTCCTTGGCCTGAGTTTTGTGGGTCTCGTGATCAGGTTAGAAGTGGGGTGCCCTTGCTATTAGGGCTACCCAAGAGTAAAAGGCAGCGCCTCTGGCAACACAGAGCCATTTAAACCCTGTTTTCTGCTCGCTGTGGCTTTTCGGTCTCGGTCGCTGAGCTGTCTGGTAGCCCTGCTTTCTGCTCCCTGCAAAAAGCCACAGGGAGCAGGGAGCAGAGTTTAAATGGCTCAGAGTCATTTAAATGGCTCAGACCCATTTAAACCAAACAGCTAAGTGACCGCCGCTCAGCTGTTTGGAACCCCCTGATTTCTGCTCTCTGTGAAAAACTGCCGGTAGCAGAAAGCAGGGGTTTAAACTTTAAATGGCCCATGAACCAATACAAACCTATTTGTTCATGACCCAACCTCCTGGTTCATATGATTTTGTGATTTGGTCCGTGGTTAAGCCATCAACCACAAACCAAACTGCAAAAAATGAAGTTCATGCCCATCCCTTTCTGGAAAAGCTTTTCCTCTGTCTGAGAAACTGGACAGCTGCTGCCAATCAGAGTAGACAATACTAAGCTTAAGGAACCAATGGTCTGATTTAGTATAAGGCAATATCCTGTTATATTGATCACCATGGGCACATTTCTTTGAAGGACAGCCTGACTAAATCTGCTGTAATTGATTTGTCATTGCTGTATGCAGTTGCAGGAAATCATGTTATTCATGGACATGCTCTTGGTTCACAAAATGTGAGGGCAAGATTCCACAGCCAGCTTTCAGAAATTCTGGAGCTGCACGGAACCGATGCATAGAATCAAGGTCATGTCCACTGGCCCTGCCCTCAACCCCTTCCCCACTTTGATTGTTCCTTTGCCCACAAAGCAAAATGTGTATGCACATAGGCTGAAAAAATGTGTAGGTTGTTGTTGTTCAGTCGCACAGTCAGGTCCGACCCCATGGACCAGCTCCCGCCAGGCCCTCCTGTCTTCCACTGTCCTCTGAAGCTGGCTCAGTTTCATGTTCGTTGCGTCGATGACACTGTCCAACCATCTCATCCTTTGCCGTCCCCGTCTTCTTTGACCTTCAATCTTTCCCAGCATCAGGGTCTTCTCCAGTGAGTGCTCCCTTCTCATTTGGTGGCCAAAGTATTTGAGCTTCAGTTTCATTATCTGGCCTTCCAGGGAACAGTCAGGGTTGATTTCTTTTAGGATGGACTGATTTGATCTTCTTGCAGTCCAAGGGACTCTCAAGAGTCTTCTCCAGCACCATAGTTCAAAAGACTCTATTCTTCGGCGCTCGGCCTTCCTTATAGTCCAACTCTCGCAGCCATACATGACTACTGGGAATACCATCGCTTTGACCATGTGGACTTTTGTTGGCAGGGTGATGTCTCTACTTTTTATCATGCTGTTTAGGTTTGCCATTGCTTTCCGCCCAAGGAGCAGGCGTCTTTTAATTTCATGGCTGCTGTCACAGTCTGTAGTGATCTGGGATCCCAGGAACGTGAAGTCTGTCACCACTTCCACGACTTCCCCTTCTATTTGCCAAGGAGTGATGGGGCCGGATGCCATGATCTTAGTTTTTTTTTTATGTTGAGCTTCAAGCAAAATGTGTATGCATGTAGGCTGTATTGGTGCATACATATGGATCCTACACATGTGCAAGTTACACACACACACGCGCACACACACACACGCGCGCGCACACACCACAGTCTATGCAAAATGTATTATTTATTTATTTACTTGGATTTATACCCCGCCCTCCCAGCCAAGGCAGGCTCAGGGCAGCATAATCCAAGTGCAAACCTCTGGGGGGGCACATGGGAGGGCACTGGTGATTTTAGGCAGCTCCTTCCCTTCATCGTGCAACGACCGTGGACAGCCAGAAGAGGAGATACGCTTTATATTGCTCAACCTGCCCTGAGGACAAAACCCCAAACCCTGCACTTCTCCTCCAGGCCCTTCCAAAAGTGGCAAACTGACCATTAAGGAGTTAGCTGATGACCAACTGGGTTGCCAGCTCTGGGGACAGCAGAGTTCAAGAAGGGGAGGGACCCCAGTGGGGTATTGTTCTTTATAGATGAACCGTAATTCCAGGAGATCTCAAGGTCCCCACTGGAGGCTGGCAATGAAGCAGGGCTGCCAAATCGGGGCGGGGGGCAGGGAAAACCCCGCTTTGGAGGCCCGATTTCCGCCGCGGTGGAATTGGGCTTCGGGGGAACCCCGCCCCCGGCGTGCGCGTCACTAGGAAGTGACGTGGGCACGCCGGGCACACTGGGGGCGGGGCCACGGCCATACAAGGGAAAAATCTATGGTTTTCCCTTGTATGGCCGTGGCCCCGCCCCCAGCATGCCCAGCGTGCCTACGTCACTTCCGGGTGATGTGCATGTGGCGCGCGTGCTTTGTGCGCGCGCACTCACCCAACACCAGATGGGAGCCCCCCGCTCCCGGCGAAGACTGATTTGGCTACCATACAATGAAGGCATCATTGGATGTTTATCATATAAATAATAGTTGCCCTGAGTGCTTAAGTCTCAATTTTTGTACTTGTTTCTTGAGAGGCACTTGGTGATAATGTTGTATACATGGTGGGTGGGGTGGATTAAGGACCACTGGATTAGATACATGATGGAGGGAATGCTGGCCAACTGCTATTGCCACAATGGCTGAAGGGGACCTTCCTGTTCAGATAATTTTGAATGCCAGTAGCTGATTATGTATTCTGTGGGGTCGCGAAGAGTCGGACTCGACTGCGACTGAACAACAACAACAACAATTTGATCCGACACTGTGAGAAACAGGTTGTTGGACTAGACGGACCACTGGGCTGATATAACAAGGGTTCTTATGTTCACCGTACCCCTTGAGTCCTCCAGAGCTCCTCTTGATAAATTAATGCTTGTTCATACATTATAGAGAACACCGGTTGGGTCTCCCTGTTCTCCATATAACTGATGTGTGTTGTGCATTCTTAATTCCTGCATGCATAATGTGCATGGAGAAGTAGCTTAACCCCACTCCCCGCATTTCCCCAACCTGATAAGGTCCAGGCCTATTTGGCTTGCTAGGGAAACCTATGTGTATCCTTGTGTATATCCCTGAGATACAGGGCTATTTTGGGGCAGGAACGCACAAGAACGGAGTTCCGGCTGGCTCTTGAGTTGGCCACACCCAGCAGGAACTCATTAGCATAATAGGCCACACCTTACAGCAGAAACTCATTAGGATTGGCTACATTAGGGGTGTGTGGCCTAACATGCAAATAAGTTCCTGCTACAAAAAAAGCCCAGGGTTTTGACAACAAACAAGGTAAACAGAATAACAAGCAAAAGGTGGGTGTGGCTGGATGACCACACTTCTGGTAACATGGGTGTGTGTGGCCTAATATGCCAATGAGCTGTGCTATCAGGGGTGTGGCCTAATATGCTAATGAGTTCCTGCTGTTGGGTGTGGCCTATTATGCTAATGAGTTCCTGCTGGGCTTTTTCTACAAAAAAAGCCCTGCCTGAGAACATGTGAGTTTTCCCAAAAAGCACTTCTCAAGGACTGTTTTGAGTCAGGAAAATGGCACAGGTGGAAGATTGATGCCTTTCTCAAAGCCACAGTCTGACTGGACATGCGTGAATGAGAATGCAGGAGAAGCCATGATTCACATTGGACTGTTACACAGGGTGAGGAGCACAGATCCAACCTCTGTCATGTGTGAATGGCTTTTATATCCTTTGAAGTGCCAAAGCCTTTCCTTTTTGACTTCCCAAGAATGTCCGTTGAGTAGCTAGTAGTGAACCACCTTCAAGCACACATCCCTAAATCTAAGGAATGGGACCCCTTTTTATCGGATGTACCATAAGAGCTTTCTAAATTGCAATGTGAATTGGGTGAGGACACAAAATAGATTGATACAGATAGAAACATTTCGTGTGTTTGACTGTCAAGTACAATTTCCTTGGCACTTCTGCTGATAGGGCTTGTTTTCTTCTGATTTAATTTTTTTTTTTGTAATTTTAAATCAAGCCAATATATAACAGTTTATAGGGCATGTCTAAATTAGTGGTTTAAGCAAAGTCTAGGGGATGTTTAAAGACTAAATGAAACCAATTTATAATACATAAGCTATTAAATTGGCTGCCATTTGACAACAAAGCTAAAAACAAATGTGCCCCATAAATCACGATTAAGTTTATTTAGTATTTTCAAAAACTCTGCTGCTTAATTATGTGACTCTTTTCAAGCTAGCAAAAGTATCAGCAAGGACTTTTCCTCCTGTTGAATGAAACACACACACACACACACACCTTTAAATTGCTGGATCCATGACCAAAATGGAACAATTAAGGTGCAGACAGCATCTAATCTTCCCCACCCATGTTCAAAGCCTCAGGTCAGAGGAAAGAGAGATTAAATTCCCTCTTGTCTACAGATTAGCAGATAATCCTGTTTCATTTATTTGTATATTCATTTATATTTTGACAATGGTTTCAGATCTTCAATTTCTGCCATTGCTTTTATAGACTTCCATTGTTTTTCATAGTTTATTTGGTTTTTATATGCATAAAGTATGTGATTCAGACATAAAATGCATATAATAGGGTTAAACCAATGAACTGATGAACCAATGACATTGAAAAATATGGATATTTTACAAGGGAAATGCTATGCGAGGAAGCAGAAAATGGTACAAAAATGAAGAATCATGAGTTCAGCTCACACCAGGGAGAAGTGAAATCAAAATGGGAACATATGAATTGAAACAGCAGTGGTGAATAACTGGAACTCATTCCTTGGGGGCATATTTGTTGTGACTGTGTATGTATCTTGTGTGTTGTATTGTGAGCGTGTGTCATACCATTTTCATATGCTATTTATCTGTATATAGAATTGTACAGTTTGCATCACAGAGAGTTAATGCTGATTTACTGATGCACGAATCCTGTGAGAAAACAAAACATTGGAACTTACCCGAAGGTTTCTTCTCTTTGGTGGGGTGAAGTCATCCGAGCTCAGGTAGAGCTATGCAAATTTTGCATGGACACCTATTGGAGACATCATAGGCTGACCCTCCAGTTGTGTCCAAGCCCTGCTGCGAATGTTCACTCTGTGTGTCTTTCATGCCTCTTGTGTTGAGATCATATTTCTTGGATTCCTTCCCTGTGTTTCCCCTTGTCTTGTTAAAATCTTTGGGTGGGGGGGGGGATAGATGACTTCACCCCACTGAAGAGAAGAAACCTTCAGGTAAGTTCCAAAGTTTCCTTCTCCACATCATGAACCTCACAACCTGAACCATTTCATCTAGTGTCAAAAAGTTTGTGACGGTTCATGGTTTGCAAACCGGGCATGCCATGAACCACAAACCAAACTGCATTTTCCCGGTTCATGCCTATCCCTAATCAGGAGGACTGGAGTGCAGTGCAGTGCAGAGAGAAATCCGAGTAAAATAAAAATACAAAATGAAATATGTCTTTTCATCCCTAGGCTGGTGCATTGTTTCTGTTTCCAAAGTGTGCAGAAACACATCGTACCCTCCTCGTCATACCAGCTTGCCTGCTGACCTGGGCAACCTCCTACATCTGCAGTCTGTCACCCACCCTCACTCAGAAGAGAGCAGCAGCAGAAATGGGGGGAGGGATGGTGCTGCATGAACAACAGTCCCTGACACTCTAAAAAAATCACCCAATTTCTATGAGTTTACCATAGAGATAGGGGAAATTGCTAGCATGTCCTTGATCTTGTTTGGAAGTTCAAGCAGGAGAACAGAGCTATCATATACCCTTGACTGAAGAACAGTACACTCCTTCTGTCTGGGATAGTTGTCCTCTTCCACCAAGCGCACAGCCAGTTTGGTGTAGTGGTTAAGTGTGCGGACTCTAATCTGGGAGAGAACCGGGTTTGATTCCCCACTCCTCCACTTGCACCTGCTGATGTGACCTTGGGTCAGCCACAAGCTCTGGCACAGCTGTCCTTGAAAAAGAGCAGTTTGAGTCAGAGTTCTCTCAGCCCCACCCTCCTCACAGGGTGTCTGTTGTGGGGAGGGGAAGGGAAAGGAGTTTGTAAGCCGCTCTGAGACTCCAAGTGAAGGGCGGGGTATAAATCCAATCTCTTCTCTTCTTCTTCTTCTTCTTCTTCTTCTTCTTCTTCTTCTTCTTCTTCTTCTTCTTCATGAGTCACGTACACGGAGTGGTGACAGAAGAAGGGGACACCCACCTAGCCACCCAGCCCTGGAGATCAGTGGGGTGACAAATGTCACAGCCAGATCACCCTCCCTTCAATTCCTTATGGAATTGCTGAGTTGTTGCTATGGCTTATTCAATGATGCAATAAAGACTGATTGGCTACTAGAATGTCATTGATGCCGTGACGTCACTTCCAGGTACTCACCCAAAAGTGACCACAGCGTGACTCATGAAAAGTGACCCTAGTCACTGACCCAAATGCTCCCAACTGGCATCCCCACCCCCTCCATTCATCCTTTCAATAGAGCCACCCTCATCCATGGGTGCCTTCCCCATCGGGATCGCAGGCGTTCTGCTAGAATAGCGGGGGGGGGGTGGGTGGGTTGTTTTGTGCTTTTAAAAACAGCAGCCCTGTTCTCCCTTGTCGCTACCCTCAGCTTACTCTTCTAAAAGTCTTCTAGACTGCTTTTGAAGAATAATCATGATCCTGGACTCAAACTGGGTTTATCGTTTAATAAACTTGCACTTTACAGCACACTGAAGGGCGGTTCCTTGAAAGATTGCTCCTGACAGCTGTCCACCACTCGTTCCGTCAACTGAGCCCCCCTCGATCTGACAGGAAGTCCTCTCTTGAATAAAGGGCTTTCTAATGCAGTCTTCACAGCCCTGTCAGGTAACTTCAAATAAGGGTGGTGGTGGCGGCGGCGGCAGCACGTCTGTAATATGGACATTTGTTCATTTCCTCCTGAGCTTCACAGGAATTAGGAACAAAATTATCATTCTGTTGGCTGCTGTGGGACTTCAGTTGGGGCCAATACCAGTACTTAGGGAAACATCAGGTCAGAAAAGCAGGATAAAAAGAATTAAAATAAACATATTTCTTTTTGGTGGATTAGAGATATTAAAGAGAGGGATACAATCCTAAAGAGCAAAGGGATACATGCATTAGGAGCTAGAGGTGTCTCAAAATCTTGCAGTGTAACTTATCCCCGCACCGAATGACCACTTTTCCATTTAAAAGAAGCTAGCTGGTTGAGATGGTCATTCTACACAGCAAAGGGCTGATCTAGGGTTGCCACCAGGGGTCATTTCGTAGAAAAAGAGCTAGGGGGACTCATTAGCATAACTCATTAGCATATGCCACACACCCTGACATCACCGGAAGTGTGTCCTCCCCACAGCCGGCGGCGACCTCCAGCGGGCACCAGCAGGGAGCTCCAGGCCCCGCCCTCCCGCACCTCACCCGGGGGGATGGCGTCCCCCCGCGCCCCCCCCCAAATGGCCCCTGGTTGCCACCAATGTTCCCTGTAAGCTGTTGAGTCTTGTGAGCAAAAATTCTACTTTGTGACCTACTGGCATTAAAGTTGTGAGCGAGCGATTTGGCTCCTGCATAAAGCAGTTTGCTTTGGAGACATCCTTTCTGAGCTAAGACAAAAATTTGTGAGCTGGAGGCCAAAACATTGTGGGCTAACTCACACTAACTCAGCTTACAGGGAACATTGGTTGCCACCTCCTGGTTGTGAAATTCCTGGAGTTTTAGGGGTGGAACCTGGGGGTGGTGAGGGTTGAGGAGGTGAAGGAGCTCATCAGGGTTATAGTGTCACAGAGTCCACCCTCCAAGGCAGCCATTTTCTCCAGAGGAACTGATCTCTGTAGTCTGGAGATCGGTGGTAATTTCCAGGAAATGGTGGAGGTCGGCAGTGCTCTATCCCATTAGACGTGCTGATCCCACCTCTTTGACAGGGTATTTCTAAGGCTACCAGATCATAACCCAGAGGTCTGTCATGCACCTTGGACTCCCCAGACCAAACTGCTCATTGCAAACTCTTTGTGTCTGTTGTGGGAAAGATGCATGATGGGAGTTCTGTGCTCACCAGACCTTCTCTGCTCCTGACTGGCAGGGAGAAGTGGCTTCAGCCTCCCCACTTCATGCACTTTTCATGTCCTAAAGCCATTCTGATAGCACCGCTATTGGCTCTATTGCAGTGGAACCAGTAGTGGCTTCACAGGGTGGTCTGAGGATGTGAAAATGGCATGGGAGAAAGGGAGAAGTCACTTAGAATCATAGAGTTGAAAGGGACCTCCAGGGTCATCTAGTCTAACCCCCTGCACAATGCAGGAAATTCACAAATACTCCCCCTCCACAACCCCAGTGACCCCTGCTCCATGCCCAGAAGATGGCAAAAAGCCCTCCAAGATCTCTGGTCAAAATGGCCTGGAGAAAAATAGCTTCCTGACCCCAAAGTGGCAATCAGCATTTCCCTGGGCATGTAAGAAATGGCCACAAGAACTAAGCACTGAGGCAACCCCCCCCCTGCCCTCCCTTCTTGTGATCTGCCCAAGTTCACAGAATCTGCATTGCTGTCAGATGGCCATCTAGCCTCTGCTTAAAAACCTCCAAAGAAGGAAAGCCCTCCCACCACCTCCCGAGGAAGCCTGTTCCACTGAGGAACTGCTCTAACTGTCAGGAAGTTCTTCCCAATGTTTAGCTGAAAACTCTTCTGATTTAATTTCAATCTATTGGTTCTTGCCTGACCTTCTGGAGCAACAGAAAACAACTCTGCACCATCCTGTATATGGCAACCCTTCAAGTACTTGAAGATGGTTATCACATCACCTCTCAGTCATCTCCTCTCCAGGATAAACATACCCAGCTCCTTCAACCTTTCCTCATAGGACCCGGTCTCCAGACCCCTCACCATCTTCATTGCCCTCCTCTGGACACCTTCCAGCTTGTCTATATCCTTCTTAAATTGTGGTGCCCGAAACTGAACACAGTACTCTAGGTAAGGTCTAACCAGAGCAGAGTAAAGCAATACCATCACTTCACGTGACCTATACTTCTCTCCCATGCACTCTGGGCACAAGGAAAAAAGGGGCCACTGGGCCATCTGGAAAGCAGATATGTCCTATGCAGCATCCTTGTTCTTCCCTCCAACAAACAAGGACTTGTTTGTTATATGTAGATTGGTGGTGTAAAGTCACAGCTGACTTATGGTGATCCCTCATCGGGTTTTCAAGGCAAGACACACACAAAAGGTGGTTTGCCACTACCTGCCCCTTCATAGCAACCCTGGAATTCCTTGGTGGTCTCCCATCCAAGTACTAACCCTGTTTAGCTACCAAGACCTGATGAGACTGGAGTAGCCAGGGCCATCCAGGTCAGGGCATATGTTGATTAGCCCTTCACAATGCACCAAGCTCTGCATCTTCTCCAACCTCCTTCTGACCAAGTCCTGCCATCCATACCAGTCTTTGCTTTACAGTGCTCCTAGAGACCTGAGTCATACAGCATTCATAGTCCTGCTGTACACTACATTGGTCAGGCCTGGAGTATTGCCCCCCCCGACGGAAGAAGAAGAAGAAGAAGAAGAAGAAGAAGAAGAAGAAGAAGAAGAAGA
>NW_015173215.1:185675-188626 GCF_001447785.1 Gekko japonicus | reverse complement strand
TCTGCCCTAACAAAGTGACGAACTAGCCCCTAGGCACCATCCCAGACCAATTCCTCAATCCACTGACCGCAGTGCAGGGTGGGCGAAAAAGATCCCATCTCAATAGCCAATGCGAGAATGGAACCAAAAAATTCCTACCCGGCTCCCCATTAAGCAGGGCAACCAGCCTATGCTTACACTACATACAGGGCGGGTGGGTGGGCCGAGCACGAGGCGAGCGACTGACTGGGGAGAGCGGAGCAAGCCTATTAAGGCTGCGCAGGCTCCGCTCCCCCTATTGGAGCTGAGGCTCCACCGCAGTCTGCCTAACTGGTCCTCCTCACGAGGAGGCAAACGCGGTCCCCACGAGGCACGCTCGGGCTGCCTCGTGTGGGGCCGGATTGTGTGCAGTTCTGGAGGCATCACTTCAAAAAGGATGTGGACAGAATGGAGCGGGTGCAGAGGAGAGCAATGAGGCCTGTGGACCAAGAAGCCCTACAAGGACAGGATGAGGGAGTTGGGCATGTTCAGTTTGGAGAAGAGGAGGTTGAAACTTGGGACAACCACAGATGTTGTATTAGCAAAGTGGGGAAGGATATCTGACATTACCCATTACCGTGTCCAATTAGCACCCAGGGTTTCCATTTTTCCGCACTAAATGCCAAGTTAAGTGCTCTACAGCAAAGCATTAACAATATAAAGATCAAGTAAATACATTATTATCTTCACCCATTAAGCCTCAGTGGAGATTCCACAGTAAATATAAATATATAAACCATGAAGCTAAATTACCAAGAAATCGGCAGGAATAGGTAATGACTATACTTAAGCAGTAATTTCCTTCAAAAGCCTCCTGTGCTGTGGTTACTGCTCAGGAAGGAATGTTTTTAAAAGCATCTTAAGACCTATAGGTGATGCTGTCTAGGGCTCTTTGACACAAATTTTGACAACACAGAAAAACATTCAATAGATCCTGATAGCAAATCTGCTTACTTCCTTTGAACCAATTTTCTTTGCCGGATTCTTTCATTGGATTAGAGAGCAGCAGACAGAAAGCATGCAGCTAGTTTATTAAGTGATAAATTTGAAGGGCTTGAGAATGGTTGTTCACCTTTCTGTATACACCACAAATTGTGATCGGCATCCTTGCACAATTTGGAAGAAAAGAAGGCTGCGCTTTTTGAATGAGAACCAGAATTAACCGTAGACCTAACATTTCCAGTACTTAACAAATGTGCAAACTATTTCAGGACCTGAATTGTACCAAAATATACAAGGGCTTTTACATTAGCACACTGCAACATTTCTCCATCAGTGGTCCTTGAGGGTTATTGTAATCAAACCTCTTCCAATGACCCATTGTGTCCTTGTGGAGCAGGGGCGGTGGAGACTGTAGCCCATGCATTGTAGCTTTGTAGTTACCATAAAGGAGTTCGAGAAACGATAATTGTTCCACTCCAGGCTACTGTACCAGGCCATTAAGCAGAAGAGCTAGTTACACTTTTCCTTCCAGAGGACAATTGTATATATTACTGGAAGAGTGACCCCCCCACACACATTGTAGCCACAAGATCCTGCGTGTTGAAAGAATTCTGTTAACCAAATATGCAAAAATACTATATTTTTTTTAATGGCTAGTTGTCCATTCCCCCACCTCATGCCCCCATCTTCCCAAAGCATCCCTCATCCCCCCCAAAAAAAAGATTCTGCCCAAGGGAGAGGAAATCAGCCTACCAAAGGCTCTGGTCACACGGGCCAGATATCGCGGGGGGGAGGCGTGGCTGTTTGCCCCGGAGTAAACTACCGCAAGGCCGCCGGATCAAACATCCCGCCGACGTCCTGTGGTTCGGGGAGAGGTGCCGATCATACATCAATCCTGCGGTGTGGCAAAGAAGCGGCGGGGGTTGTGTTGTTGTTTTTTTAAAACCGAAGTGTGCGCGTGCGCCATTGGGTGCTTGTGCGCATCCCATGGAGACTTCGGGGGAAAAACCTTTTCACGACAGGACATGGGCAGGCACCAGATGCCATGAGCTACCACCGGAAACGTGATCAGACGCCCGCCCTTGCCCCGTGGCTTTCGGAAACTAGTACCTCGGAGGTACTAGTTTTTTATGGCGTATCTTCAGTGGGAAGCCTCAGGTTAGCCACGGGAGCTCTACGCTTCCCAGATGCTGCGGTTTGATTGCGCCCGGAAAATCTGCCTATCTTTCGTCTCTGTAGCGTGGCTAATGCTCCGTGTGACCACAGCCAAAGACTATCTGGAGAAAGGGAGCTCTGACTCTCAGAAGCTGACACCTTTGAAAATCTTGTTGGTCTTTAAAGTGCTGCTGAACTAAAATCTTGCTCTTCTATCAAATCTATGTCTCAGGTAGGGATGAGTTCTCCACAGCAAAGTAACTTCTATATTTCCCCAAACAACTGTTATTCCAGGGAGGAGAGATTCTTTTTTCCCCTGAAATTCACTTTTTAAAAAACATATAAACCTTCATTCCTCCTATTCGCTCTCTTTTCTTTTAAAAGAGGGGTTTCTCTTTGATTTCCAATGCACTCTTTTGTAACTTTAGCCCTTGCAGTGCTCTAGGGGTGTTCTAATAGGAAGTTAGGAAGGTTTGGGAAGACTTCCTTCAGGCCCATCGCTTTGAATTTCTCTTTGATCAAAACAGAATTGATTAGCAGCTGGCTTCAAATTCCTAAAAAGAGGAAAGTAAAAGAATTGATGGATTTCATGGAGAAATTGGGTAAAGAGGAATCAAGAGAACTTCTCTTAACAGCACTACCCAAAACGGTGTAACAGGCCAGATTAACCCCCCGGCCAGAGTAACCCCAGGGTTATTCTGGCCTAGCCTAGAGTAACCCTAGGTTAATCTGGCCGGCTGTAACAGGCCAGATTCACCCCCCCTGGCCAGAGTAACCCCGGGGTTACTCTGGCCAGGGGGGGTGAATCTGGCCTGTTACAGCCGGCCAGATTAACC
>NW_015173215.1:180347-184951 GCF_001447785.1 Gekko japonicus | reverse complement strand
AAGAAAGAAAGAAAGAAAGAAAGAAAGAAAGAAATGGTAGAGCAGAGACAGACAGGTAAGTCACATGAGAAAGCTGATTGACTTCAGTCTTAGAACTCTGCACACATAGAATTTTATTACTTCAACCAGGAAAAAAACCAACAGTAAAAACATTAGACTTGATGTTCACTTAACTTAGCTGTCCATAATGTAATATAAGTCATAACATCCTGAAACTTCTACTTTGATGGCTACCAAGTACCCACAGAGATATAATTATTCAAAGCTAAACACTAATGACAACATCAAAATGATCATGCTTGTTTCCAAGATAAAGTGCATGCTCTGTTGTTGACTGCAGATTGAAGCTTGCGGGATAGGTCAACCATTCCATGGAGTGACCAGCTTTTGTGTGGATGAGGATGTCGCAACTCAGCAGATTCGCTGTGGCCATGATCTCTGCATCAGTTGCCCAGACTCCATCATGAGAGATGCCAGAAGTGCTCACATATTCACTCACATTCCGGTTCAAGTAGTCCTGTAGTTTCTCTGTCAAGTCAGTGTTCATGTGGTGGATGACTTTATTTCTAAGAAGGGAGTGGTTGTCCTCTGATCCTGTCAGGATGTAGCTGATGTCCCAGAAGTAGCAGTTCCCATCACCTTTGGTTTTATACGTACGCCGTGGATGCCCAAGCTCCCTTGTGCGTCCACAGTACACAACCTTTACTAATGAAAGGCCAAGAGTGGTGCTAAGATACTTTCTTACAGAACTTGGTAGTGGGTTGAAAGTCTTCATCTGCTGGCATCTCTGTGAGATGTTGATGTCATCATTGTCTGGTCCCTCACGTGGTCTTTTGAGTGTCTTCTGCTTCAGGCTGTCATTTGCAGAGTCACTAGGATAATCATCATGGGACTTGGGTGGTGGAGAAGCCTCTTCTTTCTGGAAAAGCTTAAGGTTGCTGGTGTGGTAGGTGTTGTTCAGCATCTTGTCAGTCTTACTGTTCCTAAGTTTTACACGTCCCTTGGTCAAGGATTCCACAACTGAGTAGGGTCCAATCCAGCGTGGTTCCATCTTTGAACCCATGCGACGAACACAGCGCTGATTCTTGATGTAAACTATGGAGCCAACACTGATTTCTTTCTTGCTGTTGTGTCGACGATCAAAGCCACGCTCCTGGTATTCCTGGGCAGAGTGGATGTTGGTGCTGACGGTTGAACGGAGCTTTTTATTAATGGTTGTCAGTGTATCCAGTACATCAGGGTTAGCTTCATCTGAAAGGGGCATGGAGCCCACAATGTCAGCCTCTGAGGGCTTGAGGTCCATAGGAAGCTTTGCCTTCCGTCCATACATGACCTCAAATGGAGTACACTTGGTTGAGGCATGCACAGATTTGTGATACGCAAACAGAACACCAGGGATAAATTGGTCCCAGTTGTTGCCTTGGTCATTGACAAGCTTACTAAGAGATTGTTTGAGTGTTCGATTGTTATTGGGGAAGTATTTCTCTTAGTAGGAAAATACAGCAGCCCCAGAAAGCAGGCCTGGGGGGTTAATCTGGCCTGGGGGGTTAATCTGGCCTGGGGGGTTAATCTGGCCTGGGGGGTTTATTCTAGCCTAGGCCAGAGTAACCCCGGGTTTACTCTGGCCGGGGGGTGAATGGGGGGGTTATTCTAGCCTAGGCCAGAGTAACCCCGGGGTTACTCTGGCCGGGGGGGGTGAATCTGGCCTGTTACAGCCGGCCAGATTAACCTGGGGTTACTCTGGCTGGGGGGTTAATCCGGCCTGTTACAATGGCACATCTCTGTAGCCAAGAAAGCTTCAGTCTGCTTCATTTCACGAGAGCTATTGTAGTGCAGTAGATCATCAGACTGGGATACGGGAGACCTGGTTTGAAATTCTCATTCTGCCATGGAAGCTTGTGGGGTGACCTTGAGATGTCTCTCCCTAATAGAAGAACCTTTATTCATCTGATGAAGTGAACTCCCGCCAACCCAGCGGTTCGAAAGGTAAATACAAGTAGATAAATGGGTACCTGCCCTAGGCGGCAGGGGGCACCCACCTTCTGGTTCCGGGCCAGGAGTGTTGGCAGCGGCGACGGAGATGGTAGCGGTAACAACAATGGCGCTCCTGCATAAATTAGTTTGCTCTGGAGACATCCTTCCTGAGCTAAGACAAAAATATGTGAGCTGGAGGCTAAAAAATTGTGAGCTAGCTTACACTAACTCAGCTTAGAGGGAACACTGCTCTGGAGTAGACTTCAGATCCAAATTCTGTTTGAAGAGAAATCATGATAGAAAACTGAATAATTATTCCAGAAGGTAAACTGGGAAAGATTGAAGGTCAAAGAAGACGGGGATGGCAAAGGATGAGATGGTTAGACAGATGCAACGAACATGAAGTTGAGCCAACTTCAGAGGATGGCGGAAGACCGGAAGGCCTGACGTGATCTGGTGCATGGGGTCGCGAAGAGTCGGACTCGACTGTGCGATTGAACAACAACAACAAACTGAGGTGGCATAACTGATATTATCATACTCTTTTATATAACTTGCTGGCTCAAATAATCTAGGCTTATTTCAGTAAATGTAACCTATGAGCTACAGATTATTCTGTTATGACTGAACCATTCCCACCCACCTCTCTGTAACACTGCCAAGTTTATTTTTAAATCATTGTATCTGGCAAACTTAGTAAGGAGAACTTTGAAGACACAATGTGCATTGGTTTCTCTATGGGAGGATAGCATGTGTGTGAAAACGTGTTGCATGGGAACATATCATATGTGTGAGAATGTGTAAGATCCAGTATGGGGGGAGGGAGGGAGTTGTAGAGTCCGTGTGCCTTGACCGGCATGGTGTGGACTGGCCCAATCTTGTCAGGTCTTGGTAGTTAAGTAGGATTGGCCCTGCTTAGTGCTTGGAAAGGAGACCAGCAAGGAAGTCCAGGGTTGCTACACGGAGGCTGGCAGTGGCAAGTCTCTGCTCGTCTCTTAGGCCAGAAAATCCTCCAGGGTTGCCTTAAGTCAGTTGTGACTTGTCAGCACTGTCCACCACCATCATGTGTGTATACGGAGAGAAAGAGAGAGAGAGGGAGGGGGAGAGACAGTGAGAATGGTTAGATTAAGGAAGGATTTGGGCTGCTGCAGCGCTCTCTGCCTGACTGTTGCATGCGTAGGGAGCAATCTTATCTTGCACATTTAAAAGTTCCTCATTTCATAAATATGGTACATTAATATTCATTAAGCCCCACGCATTATCATTTTGGAAGGCGATTACTGGGAATTTGCTATTTTCTCTCCATCACATTTTCCAATTAGGAGCCCTTCTTTTGCAAATAATAACCTCCCCCCTCCCCTGTATTTGCCAGAGGCTTGGCAGTGAAGTTTTCAGCAAAGGCTTTGCAATTCTGCTCAGCCTCCGTTTAAGAAACAAGGGGAAATTAAAGAACAATCACACACACACATACACAGATAGCAGGCCAAATCTGCCTGTCCTAGACACGATTAGCAGAGAGCAGAGTTGGAGGGAAGCTGAAGGCTGTCAGGAACTGGGAGTGGTCTGTCTTAATCCTGAGATGTTTTCAAAGTGCCTGTAAGACTACAAAAGAGCAAAACAGCTACTTGGAGTACAAGAATATGAAGAAGCTTGGTCTGTAATCAAGGCTGTTCCATAATGTGGGGCTGCCACTGAAAAGACTCTCCCTCATGTACCCACCAAATGAGTTTCTTTGATTGATGGAACATTAAGCCAGGCCTCTCCTTGTGATCTTAATTCCCAGGAAGAAACATAGGCAGAAGATGGTCCTTCAGATCAGGATATATTAAAGACCTCGACCAGGGACCCTGAAGAGCCACTGCCAGTCTGAGTAGACAGTGTACTCACCTTGATGGACCCATGGTCTGATTCAGTTTCCGTTTATTACGGGTCTATATGACCGAAGTCTTGACCAAAAGAGAATGCAAAAAGGGTAAAATAGGTACATAAAATTAACATAAAATATGACAAAGTACATAGTCACAATCAGTAAACATATAAAACCCAGGCGTAGCCCAGGGAATAAAAAAGACCTAACTACACTTGGGGCGGAGCCAACTAACTAAAATCCTCCGAAAATTGAAAATCGGTGTAGGTGTTTGTAAAGATGATAAAGTTTTCAGTGTTTCTTGAGAGCAGCCAGGAACCACGCCAGGTTAGCTGTTATCAGACCATCGGCATTTGAATCAGATAACAATACTGAAAGCACCCAAGGTTGCGAGGGAAGATTCATCTTCGTAAGAATAGGAATGATATATATCCCTCTATCTTGAGTCCAATGGGGACAGCGAAACATCAGATGGTCTAAAGTTTCAATTTCGCCAGAGTTGCACAGACAGAGGCGATCTGAGTAAGGTAAGCCTCCAAATCTGCCCAGCGTTACCATCATTGGAAATGCATTTAAGGCGGTGGGATGGAATTGGTAGCGATGAATGAAAGTCAGGAAATCTCTCTGGAGGGGGCAACCCCAGAGCCAAAGAGTCTGATTCAGTCTAAGGCATCTTCACATGTATCAATCAATCAATCAATCAATAAACCTTTAATGGCATATACAACATTAAAATGTATTCATGTGTTCTTTCGGGCCAAGC
>NW_015173215.1:148944-180331 GCF_001447785.1 Gekko japonicus | reverse complement strand
GGAATGGAGGTTCTTTTCAGATTAGCCTGGAGAGACCAAGGATCTGAATTAGTAGAAGACAGCTTCCTGCATTCATGCCTCTTTGGTGAAAGGGCCCAAGGGTCAGTGGTAGAGCACCTGATTTGCATGCAAGAGATCCCCTTTTCCATCACTGGTATCTCCAGGAAAAAGGAGGCAGATGTTGAGAAAGACCTCTCTCTGCCTGAATCCCTAGAGAATTGCTGCCTGTCAAAGAAGACAATCTAGCGCTAGGTGGACCAATACTGCAACTCAGCATAAGGCAGCTTCAAAGGTATGTGTTGAAGAGTATCTCCATTGAAGTCTGATGCCTCTTCATCACTACCTCTTCTAATGACTGGTTCGGGACAGCTCTAGATGCCTTTCTCGTCAATTTCAATGAAGCTTTCCTTCAATTTTCTCCTTCATCTCTTGCAAAGCCATTAAGAAGATACAAAAAAGAAAGCAAACAATGAAATCTAAATTCACTCCCATCCTTTTTGGGAGCTTAGCAATTCCCTCCACATCCATGTTCATGCTGGTAAAACAGCGCTCTAAAGTTGCCGGTGTTGTCAGTTACAAGTGCATGCATTTAACATTTAATGGGTGTTTCTTGGTCGGGGATGTTACTTTTCATTGTTTGTTAGCCTTGCTTCTTAAATTTCCTTGGCTCTCTGCTGTGCACTTGCTTGCGGGCCTGGTTGAAATTGAGTTTGGGGGTTGAAACAATTTCTTCCCCCCCTTCCTCCATCTCTGTTTCAAGCATTCTCCCCCCCCCCCCCCGCCCCCCCCCCCCGCTCAGATCACTTTCTATAAAACAATTTTCCTTTCCTCAAGCAGCATGGCTCCCTAGGTCCTCAGTGCACAGACCCTGATGTCTGCCTGGAAAGCTTCAGACTTTGTTTTGCTGTGCCCTTTAATAAAATAAAACCCTGTGCAAAGGAAGAATTGAATCCCACCAGGGGCTAGAAGTGTGAAATAAGCCATTCTTATTGCACTGGGCTTGCCTTCAGTGTCCCTTGGGGGGATAAAGTCTGCATGATCAATGATGCTCCCAAAAGAAGCTTGGGTTGGCAAAATGAAAGGAGGGACCAGCATGCCTTCTGACACATAAGGACATAAGAAGAACCCTGCTGGATTAGATCAGTGGTCCGTCTAGTCCAACATCCTGTTTTATACAGTGGCCAACCAGTTGCCCTGGAGGGGCAACAACAGGGCATAGAGGCCAAGGTCTTCTGCTGATGTTGCCTCCAGGCACTGGTATTCAAATGTTTACTGACAGTTCCCTTTAGTCATCATGGCCAGTAGTTACTGATAGCGCTCTCCTCCATGAATCTGTCTAATCCCCTTTTAAAGCTGTGGCCATTACTACATCCTTTGACCGTGAATTCCACATTTTAATCACTTGTTGAGTAAAGAAGTATTTGCTTTTGTCCATACTGAATCCACTGCCCATCAACTTCATTGGATGCCTCCAAGTTCGAATATTTGGGAAATCTGCCCACTCTCTACCCCAACCCCTATATAATTATCTATAACTTCTATCATGTCCCACCCTTAGTCATCTCTTTTCTAAACTGAAAAGTCCCAGACTCTTCAGCCGTGCCTCATAGGAAAGGGTCCCCAACTTAATGGTCTCAGTTGCCTTCCTCTGAACTTTTTCCATCTCTCCTATGTCCTTTTTGAGGTACAGTGACCAGAACTGCACACAGTATTCCAAATGAGGCTATTCCATAGATCTATCCAGGAACATTATAATATTGGCTGTTCTATTTTCAGTCTCTTTCCTAATAATCCCTAGAACTATGGCTGTGGTCAGACGTGCCTTTAGATCTGACTTCAAAGCTGATGCCTGACATATCTAAAGTGCACAATCAGACAGCAGCATCTGTGAAAGTCTCTGCAGTCGTTGGCCCCCTGTCCTGGTCCGCCCCTGAAATGGAGTAAAAAGACACCTGGGAAAGTCTGGTCCTAACACTTGCTGATGGGCCATGGATGGATTCTCCATAGTCAGATCACTCAAGCAGGCTCTCAGGCCATTGAGATGGTTTGCTCATTCCATCCCAACTGGGCTCCATTTTTTTCTCGCTTATTGATATGTGCGCATAACTGCATAATCATCCCCATCTTTAGGCCAGCTTTGAAAATGAGTAGGAAAGGGAGTGATCTTTGTCAGGCGACCACGGCACACTGTGAACCAAAGGGATCACAGTGCTCCGTGGAAGGACTGGCAAATAGTCAAAGTGGAGACTCGACTCCTGGAAGTTGGAAAGCTCGTGTGCAAAAACCTGCACCCTCATTTAAGTGCATGCACAAAACCGGGGGGGGGGGAATAAACCCCTCGCCCATCTGTGCCATCTGATTGCACAGTGATGGGCTGAGCCTGCAGCGAAATGGATTATACTGGGATATCTGATAGAGAGAGTCCTTTTCAAATACAAACGAATGAAATAGGACCGCTTCCCGACCACTCCAGATGGCATGTCTGACATTTGCCTTTTGCACTGCTGAGCTGCCGAACAACTTAGTCAACATTTTCAGTCAGCTCTCCGCTACAATCCCAAAATCTCTTTCACTCAGAAAGTTCAGACCCTATTAGCATATACTTTAATGGGGGGGGGGCTTCTAATGTGCTTCACCTCACCTACACAGAACATTGCCACACTGTTGCCCACTCACCCAATTTGTAGGGATCCTCTTGGAGCTTGGTTGTCCTTAGTTTTCAGCATCCTGAGTAGTTTTATGCCATCTGCAGACTTGGCCATTACATTACTCACCCCCAGTTCCAGATCATTTATGGACAAGTTAAGTAGCACTGGTCCCAGTACTGACCCTCGTAGTAAAGGTAAAGGTAAAAGTTCCCTTGCTCGAAAGCCAGTCAAATCCGACTCTAGGGTTGCGGTGCCCATCTCCGTTTCAAAGCCGAAGAGCCAGCGCTGTAAAAAGACGTTTCCGTGGTCATGTGGCCGGCATGATTAAACACCAAGGCGCACGGAACGCTGTTACCTTCCCACCGAAGTGGTACCTATTTATCTACTTGCAATGTCTTGCTTTCGAACTGCTAGGTTGGCAGGAACTGGAACTAGAGACGGGAGCTCACTCCGTCATGCGGCAACCCGGGTCTTGAACTGCTGAACTACCGACCTTCCACAGCCTGCACTTCAGCATCTTAACCACTTGAGCCACCGCAGCTCCTCGTAGTACCTCTGCTTACTGACCATTTATTCCTATTCTCTGCTTCCTGTTGTTTAGCCAACAACCCTTCCTCTTATTCCATGACTGCTAAGCTTACTCAGGAGTCTTTGGTGAGGTACCTTTTCAGAAGCTTTTTTGTTTGTTTTGGTATTTTTCATGTGTATGTTTGCGTGTGAGTGTATGTGTGCTGTGTGGCACCATAGTGTCCATGCACATGCACTCACTCAAGAGGTAAAGGAATCGCTTCTCAGTCAGTCTATCTGTCAGTCTGTCTGCCTTTCTGTCTCTAATATATTTATCCTGCTTCTCTCCCACAATGGGGACTGAAAGCAGCTTCCAATTTTCTTTAAAAAACAATTTATACACATATAACAAGCACAATGCAGCCTTTTCCTAGGTGGATTCTTTCATGGGGACGGCATTTTTACACAAAAACCTTTTCCACATTCCAGGCAAATGTTTCTCTCTTTTGTGGATTCCTTGATGTCCATCAAGACTCAAATGTTTTCCACACTTGGTATCTTCTCTCATTATTATTATTATTTTTTAAAATCTTAATTCAAATTTGGGTTTCATCATCTTGACAAGGTGTCTTGTCTGGATTCGAAGAAAAGTCCTAAAACGTGCAACTGCCTTGTTACACTCTCCCCCTTGCATGTTAGTTTAATCCTTTTCTAACATAAACACATCTTATTTAACAGCTCATTTAAAAATCAATCCAGAAATCACTGCTCATTTAGTTGCTGTTTGTAGCATTTACTGACCCACTGACCTCTAGGTGCCGGAATTGCTGTCTGCTATACGTTCAGCCAGCTCCTGCGGAGTGGTTCTAATTAATTATTTGCAATTGCAAAGGCAAGCCTCCCCTTCCCCACCTGTAGGTTTGCTTCATTTCCAGCCTCAGTAACAAGATGTTTAATCTCTCGTGCCTACCCTGGTTTATTTGGAGGGGGGGTGCAAGCCAATTAATAAACAATTAAGTCCAAAATCTCCAGTAATGTTGAATCACATCCTGACATCACATGAACACAGTCTCCATAGCAACTCTGCAGTGTGAACCAAAGTGATCCCTTCAGGATGGGGAGAGAAGGAGAGAGGAAGGGAATGGGGTACGCAATGTGGAAATATATATATTCATGAGCTTTTTTGGGGGGGGAAATATCCATGGTACCAATTTACAGTGATAGGAACAGCTGTATAGACCACACCCTCCTCTTCACTCAGCACAGGGTATTGTGAGATATAAAAATCCAGCTCTTCTTTTGAGGATGTTCGTTTGATTGAAGATTGGGTTGAAGATCTGGCTCCTTCTTTTAAACAGGAATGGTTTCTCTCTTAAAATATATGATATTCATGACGCATCAGCAATGTTCCCTCTAAGCTACAGAGTCTCGTGAGCAAGAATTCTCCTTTGTGAGCTACTGTCATCAAAGTTGTGAGCGAGCGACTTGACTATTGCATAAACTAGTTTGCTCTGGAGCCCTCCTTCCTGAGCTAAGACAAAAACGTGTGAGCTGGAGGCTAAAAAACTGTGAGCTGGCTCACACTAACTCAGCTTAGAGGGAACACTGCCCATCAGTATAGCTGGGTTTTCCCTGTTCCTTTACTTATTAGTGCTTTTTGCTCTGTTTTTCTCCTCCTCAGTTCCAGTTTAATGAGGAAAATTTCTAAAATTCATATTGGAATGGAAACATAGGCCACAGATTTCAGTCCTTTCCCCCTTTTTCATTGCAACTGTTCTCTCTTTGTTTTTGACAACACTGCAAAAATGCATTTCTTGTGATTATATTTGTGACTACATCAAGAGTCTTTAGTGTGATGTTTCACTGCTGCCACCTGTACTGCTGCAGGCTTGTAGAATTCCACATGCAATCCCAACACTGTCATTTATTTATTTATATATTTTGACATCATGTTGTAGCTGACTTACCGCAATCCCATAGAGTTGTCAAGGCCAGAGATATTCAAAGGTGTTTGCCATTCCCTGCCTATGCAAAGGAACCGTGGACTTCCTTCTTCATCTCCCATCTTAGCACTTAACCAGGGCTGACCCTGCTTAGCTTCTGAGATCTGAGGAGATTGGGCCAGCCAGATCTACCCAGGTCAGGGCTGATGCTGCCATACATATGCATTTAGCTTACTTTTTGGGTAGTGTTTTGTCCTGCACACACACATAGCCATAATGATCAGGTGACCAGAGAAGACAGGAAGGAACTGAAGTCTACTGCAAGCCAGGCCTGCACAGCACTATAAAACCTGGAACAATTGACAATTCTTTTTAAATGGATTCCACTTGGGAAACAAAAGTGTGTGATGTGGAACACCAAAAACCTAGGAAGAGATCTGACTGAAGGGAATCACAGAAGCATTTCAGCCCATTAAGCCTCATGCCACTCATCAGCCATTTATTCTGCCCAGCCACGTGTTCATGAACTTCACCCTCTTTTTAAAAATGAAAATAAGAAGAGACCTGCTAGATCAGACGAAGCGCCCATCTAGTCCAGCATGCCATTTCTTACAATGGACAACCAGATGCCTCCAGAAGGCCTATATCCAGGGGTCATTTCGTAGAAAAAGAGATGCAGGAGCTCATTAGCGTAACTCATTAGCATAACTTATTTGCATATGCCACACACCCCTGACATCACCGGAAGTGTGCCAGAAGGCAACACCCAACGCTCAGGCTCCACTGGACTGTTTTGGATTGCTAGCTATTTGGGGGGGGGGATCTGCAGATCTGTCCTCGCAGAGTAGGGACGGCTTGTACCTGAATAAAACTTGGTCTTAAAGGTACCACTGGACTGTTTTGGACTGGGGGGGGGCTCTGCAACTTACCTGGCTGCTTCTTGCTCTGACTGAGGGCTGCTGGGAGCAGGGGGTGGGGCTTGTTGCATGTGCCCGCCTCCTGGGCTCTTTACTGCCGGAGCTCCGCTCCTGTGCATTCCTGCAGGAAACGACCCCTGCCTATATCCAACAGAACATGAGGCTGACATGTCTCCCCATTGTTTCCCTCCAGGAACTGATATTCAAAGGTACCCTGCCTCTGAACATACAGTTTCCATTTAGCCATTTTGACTACGCTACATGAATTTGCCTAATCCCCCCTTTCAAGTCAGCTGTGCTTGTGGCCATCACAACAACTGTATGCAATATTTACAGTCCCACACAAACAGCTAAACCAAGTGTCTGCTGAAGCCTGGGCTGGCCATCATACATGGCTGATGGGCAGTATTTGGCTTCTTATCAGAATAGGTCAAGGATGAAGAACTACAGAGTGGCAGGCAAAACACTGGCTTGTCACAGTTTCCCCTGTAACAACTCTGCACATATGGGTAAGCTACAGACAGGATGGGCTTCCATCTAAATTTCTGGCCCATTGTGCATAATTATTACTGGGGAGGAAAATCCAGCATGCTACACCACTGCACCACATTGGCTCTTATGGTATCCTAAACTAGTCTGGACATGGAATGGTTACACCAGTCCCACACTGGAATCCAGTATCCTTACATGTGGGATGAATGGCAACATATATTATAAGAGAGGAGAAATCTTTCCTATGTGGATAGTGGAATAATGGGGGGGGGGGTTGATTTCTTTTAATATGTTATTTATTTATTTATTTTTATTTATTTATGGATTTATATCCCGCCCTCCCCGAAGGCTCAGGGCGGCTAACAACGAGGCACAAGTACCAGAGTTAAAACAGATAAAAACAGCCTAAAACAGAATAAAACAATATAGTACAACAACAGAGTGCCAGTGCTCCATTTATCGCAAGATGGGGTAGATCTTAGTCCAATGGCATCGTTCCAGTACCCTGGCATCCCCCAGTAACCTGGATTGAAAATATTTAATTTGGAGCATTTCTGTATGCTATGCCATTTTATTTCCCATAATACTAGTTCTATGTGTAATGCACAGTGATAGGGACTTACAAAACAGAATCAGGTTTTGCAGGGTTCAGATTCAGAAGTGATTCTCCAATCTATACTTTCCCCCAACAGTGTGCTGCTAAAGGAAAAAAAAATGTCAAGTGTATTCTAGAACTGAGCCCAGGGATTTTATTCAGATTCTTTAATATATTTTTTTAAATTCACTCTATGGTGATGATTTCCTTTGGTCAGATTCCTTATTGTACCATTTGCTGGTTTTCAAAGGGAAACACACTTCCAGCTTGAATGTAATCTCTGCTCCCACAACAGTTGATTCAAGGTAATATTTATTTATTTAATTAGGTTTGTTCGGCCACCCGTCCCTGCAAGCAGGGCTTAGGGTAGCTTACAACAGAGAAAGTACAATAAATAATCCAAGTTAAAAAAAAAACACTGTAAAACACCTATTAAAGGTAAAGGTAAAGGTTCCCTTGCTCGAAAACCAGTCGAATCCGACTCTAGGGTTGCGGTGCTCATCTCCGTTTCAAAGCCGAAGAGCCAGTGCTGTCCGAAGACGTTTCCGTGGTCATGTGGCCGGCATGACTAAACACCAAGGCACACGGAACGCTGTTACCTTCCCACCGAAGTGCTACCTATTTATCTACTTGCAATTTCTTACTTTCGAACTGGCAGGAGCTGGAACTAGAGATGGGAGCTGACTCCATCATGCGGCACCCAGGTCTCAAACTGCTGATCTACTGACCTTCCACAGCCCGCAGTTCAGCGTCTTAACCACTTGAGCCACTGCAGCTCCTAAAACACCTACTACACCTACTTGCGGAAGGTGGGGTGTGTGAGCGAGTGCCAGATATTATACTGTCCCGTCGCTGCCCTCAACCAAATGCCTGGTTGTCCCACAACAATTGGATTGGAATTCTCAGGAATTACATCTCTTGCAAAAGAGATCCTTCCTGCCAAATTTCTGGTGAGCTGGAGGAGGAAGAGGCCCTTTAGAGACAATTATTATTGTCACTTGCAAAACAGATACAGGGAGCTGTGAATTCTTGTGTCATCCTTTTCCAGGATCCACAAATAGGGGATAGAATAGGGATGGAAATGACTGAAAACAATATTGGCCTCTGGAGTTATTCATCAGTCTCCAAATTTTTTTTTTAATTATTATTATTATTATTTATTTATAAACAAGTAATGAACTTGTGGATGAGCAGGAGCGTTCAGCCTTGAAGCAAATGTGACAGCCTCAATTGATGTGGAAATACTCTTAATTGGTTCAGTGGATGCAGCCACTTATCACCCCCTGTTGTCAATATATTGCACCATCAACCAAACAGTAGCCCTTCATATTTTGGTTTTCTTATTTGTTCCCAGTCGAATTTGTCTATGTTCATTTTCTCTAATACAGGGTACCATTTATCCATGGGGCTAAGCTGGTGATACTCAACATGTGTAGTATTTGTCCAGGATGAGATTTTCTCTTGTAGGAAAAAATCCCAGACTTTGTGCAACCATTGTTGCATAGTTGGGATGGAATCTGCTTTCCATTTACTTGCTAACAATACTTTAGCAGCTATTAACAGAACATTGATTAGTTTTTTCTTAATTTCAGGTACACCATCTGCAGGCCAAAGGTGGAGCAAAATCAATGCCGGATCGCATGGTAAGTTATAACCTGTTAGAGCTTGGATGTTTTGTATGATGTTTTTCCAATACTGAGCAACAAATGGACACTCCCACCATACGTGTATGTATGTTGCTTTCTGACCACATCGCTTCCAACACAGTGGTGAAGTAATGGTGTATATATGCACCAATTTTGCAGGTGTTAAATACCATCTGTGTAGTACTTTCATTGCTGATTCCTGGATATTAAGGGAGTTCGATATCTTTGCATGGGTTTTCCAGATGTCATCCCATTGATCGTCTGTCAAACATCTTTTGATATCTTTGTGCCATAGGTCCTTATAACTAGGCGGTTTTTTTGACTGCACCTCCAGGAGTTGTTTGTAGATCTTCGCAATTAACCCTTTCTTAAGTTTATTTTCTTTCAATAGTCCTTCGTAGTTGGTAAGTGGTTTATAAAGAGTTGACTTGAATTTGTTATTCTGGAGCAGGTGTTGCACCTGTATATATTCCATCCATGCCAATTTGCCGCCACATTTCTTTTCCAATTCAAATTTGGGTAATATTTTGCCCTTAACCGCAATGTCAATTGGTCTCATCAAGTTAGCTGTCTTCCAGTTATGGAAGGAGTTCGGTTCCAGTGCAGGTGGGAACCAGCTTTGTCCAGTAAATGTACTTAATGCGGAGGGAGAATTGGTTAAGAGGGTTTTGTTGTCAAACCAGATTTTCAATGTGGTTTTCAGGTACGGGTTGGATATCCTTTTCAACATCGAGCGGGGGGTTGTTGTTCACAAAATCTCTTTGAATTCGTTTTGTGACATCGAGTTCCAAAATACTGGGGGAGGAAATATAGGATCCATTATCTTCTCTTTCCTCAGGAATGGGGAATGAGTTTGCCAACTGACCAGTAATGACTCAGGTTGCTCCTCTGCCTTTCACAGCAGCTTCAAATATGTATTGCATATAAAGTTAAAATATGTATTGCATACACACAAAGGTACACACCTTTCAACAGCAAAATGTCTGAAATATAAAACTATTGAAAATATTAGCAAATATTTTAATGGGATTTGCTTATCTCTAGACAAAACCACATTGCCTTAAATGTTTGCATTACTTAAAATGTAGTGTGGTTGAACTGCACTAGTTTAAGATGAGTGCTTAAAGTGTTAGTGGATTCGAAATGGAGTCTTCAGTTGTCATAAGTCCTAAATCCTAGGAGGAGCCAGAGAAATTTTATGGGAAAGATATGAATGATAAGTGTGAAATTCTGATGCCACAGAAATCTTCAGAGTTTAATTGACTTTTCATCCTTCATTAATTAAGAAATACATATATATCTATATATTTGGTTTGGGTTTAGCACCTGAGAGGCAGCTTGTATAGTGAGAGAGAAAGCACACAAGTCTCCAAACTCTTGTAGTTAAAAACCAAATTTCTGCCCTCTCTTCAACACAATTGTCTAGATCAATGCTTCCCAAATTCCAGATGGCTGCCAGGGCTCTTTTTGTAGAAAAAGCCCAGCAGGAACTCATTAGCATAATAGGCCACACCCAACCACATGAACTCATTAGCATATTGGGCCACACCCCTGACAGCACAGCTCGTTAGCACATTAGGCCGCACCCCCATGTTACCAGAAGTGTGGTCATCCAGCCACACCCACCTTTTGCTTCTTATTCTGTTGACCTTGTCTGTTGTCAAAACCTTGGGCTTTTTTTGTAGCAGGAACTTCTTTGCATGTTAGGCCACACACCCCTAATGTAGCCAATCCTAATGAGTTCCTGCTGTTGGGTGTGGCCTATTATGCTAATGAGTTCCTGCTGGGGGTGGCCAACTTGGGAGCCAGCCGGAACTCCGTTCCTGTGCGTTCCTGCCCAAAAATAGCCCTGGCTGAGTCACTCAGGTTTCATTTCTTTCTTACATTCCAAACAGCTTGCTTATAGAGTATGAAAGAATAAGCATTACTAACTCTTAGAGGTTCTGACCGCTGTGTCTCTGTATAAGTCACTGTTCTGGGTATGCCTCCTTGTCGGAAAGACAAAACAGGCAGCCTCCTCTGAGAGTGAGGAACTCTGCTGCAGCTGTTCATTGAAAGATCCAGGCACCGTTAATGTAGCGACATGGTAAAATATCTCCCCCTCCCCAGGAGTGGCTAATTGGATGAAGGCCAGGGTGGATCAATGAAATCTGCAGAGGTGCAGTGGGCAGCCTCTTCGATGCATGGGCAATATGGATCCAGAAAATAAATTAAGGATTTAATTAATGTATGCCTCTTGGCATACTGGCTATTTTCTCAGGGCACATGCAGTTTTGGACGTGATGCTCTAAATTAACATTCTCTGAAAATCTACCAAGGCCAACTTAATGGCATGGCAACTTGCTTTTACGCTGAGACTATATTCACAGAAGAACAGTAGCCTCTAAGACAATATTTTATCAGCAAAATACCACTGATTCCAGTGAACAAAGGTGGGGGGGAGGGGAAAAGAGTTGCCAGCTGCCGTTTAAGTCATCCTTGATCTGCCATGTTTTAAAATGCATCTTTCATCTCCCTGTAACCGAGGGCTTTAATACCGAAATGTTCATAAGCACCAGCTTTATTAAAATTAGGGCTCCGGGAAATGATTTGGAATAGGAGAATATTATCCAAGCATTTAAAAAGATGCTAATTAATGAACTTCTAAAGCCCACGGAGTCTGTCTGCCTGGAGTAGGGATTCGGCTACTAGACAAAAATTGTGGCTTGTGGGGAAGGAAGAAAAATACACAGAGAGAGAAATACATAGAGAATGAAATAAATTGTGGGAGCTTCAGGGGCTGGGAGGGCTCCAAAATTCAGCTCCACGCTGAGATCTTATTTGCTCACAAGTTCGGTGCGTTCGGATTTCCTCACCCCAGCAGACAATGAACGAGGCGGCTCTCCCAGGCTGATAAGAAAAATGTTCGACATGCGTGGGTTTTGTTTTCAACCTGAAGTTCCTTTGTCAGCCCACCCTGCTGGCTGAGCAGATTGGACGGCTTTCAAAAAAGATTAAACAAATTCATACAGGAGAGGTCTATCAAAGACTAGCAGTCATGATGCCAAAGTGGAACCTCCATGTCCAGGAGCAGTGCCTTAAGAGGATTTCCACCTGAAGAGCATGATTTTCTCATCTGCCCCACTGGGAGACACCTCACCCCCAGAAGCAGCATTCTGAGGGGCATTCTTGAGGCTGTCCTGGGACACGGGGGGTGAGAAAACCTTGTGCGTGTGTTCTGGACCCAAGCTGAAAGTTGCAGCAAAAGTGTGCTGTATGCAAACTTCAGAAATTTAACAAAAATAGAGAACTGGAATTATTCCAGATCCATCAGTTCCATTTCAAAAACATGACCAGATAATTTGGAACTCCGATATACAAGGGAAATTTTGAAAGCATCCGTAGTCAAAAACACACTGACCATCTCCCCACTTACAAAAAAAAAATCCAAAGTAGAATTACCTCCTTTGCAAAAACTAAATCCCAGCAGCAAGCAATGTTTGAGTTTGTGAGAGCATTTCTAAATATCTCAGTGATGCTATCCTGTTAATCTCTTTCTCTCCATCTCTGTCTTCCACTTTTTGGCCCAAGGCAATATCCGAAGCAAGTCCTCTGTGGAGTAACAAAATAGATTATTTATGTGTTGGTACACAGATGCATGTATTACATACAGAAAAAATATTTTCTGGCATCTGTTGATGATATACCGATACATTTGGGTTTTAGTTCTATGGCCTGTTTGTTGTTTAATGAAAAAGCCTGCCAGGGATTGGCAGTGTTCAAAAACGTGGGAAATGGAGAACAATAATTCAGCAGAGGGAAAGCAGACACACAAAAGTATGCAGAGGCCAGGCATCCAGATTTCACGTTTCCACAAGCCCACTCTGCATGTGCTTGAGAGGGTATCTATAGAAACAGGGCAGAATCAGTCATTAGGCTAAGTACATCGTAGAGCAGAGACCCAACCAACCCAAACAGAAAGCCAGTTTTGTGTAGTGGTTAGGAGCACAGACTCTAGTCTGGGAGAACTGGGCTTGATTCCCCACTCCTCCTCCACATGGAGCTGCTGGTGTGACCTTGGGTCAGTTACAAGTTGTTTTAGAGCTATTCTCTCAAGGACACTTCTCAGGAGAGTTCTCTCAGCCCCACCTACCTCACAGGGTGCCTATTGTGGGGAGGGGAAGGGAGAGGAGATTGCAAGTCGCTCTGAGACGCCTTCGGGAAGTGAAGGGTGGGGTATAAATCCAATCTCTTCTCTTCTTCTCTTCCAAGTATAGAATCTGCTGTTGTAGTGCACCCCAAACAGTAAACAGCCATTTTACCATATATGGGTGGCTGACGTGACAGAAAATCCTTCTTATATAGACGGTGTGGTGTTGTGTCTAGAGCATGGGGACTAGTGTTAGAAAGTTCTGTCGAGCAACAGCCAACTTAGGGCAACGCCAAAGGGTTTTCAAAGCAAGAGGTATTCGGAGGTGGTTTGCCACTGCCTGTCTGTGTCACAACCTTGGACTTCCTTGGTGGTCTTCCACCCAAGTACTAACCAGAGGCCTCCCTGCTTAGCAGCCTAGATCTGATGAGATCTGGCTAGCCTGAGCCATCTAGGTTAGGGCAGGATCTGGGAGACAAATGCCCATTCTTCCATGGAAGCTTGTGATCATGGGCCAGTCACTTAGGTGTGACGACCATACTGGTGGCTTGGCGTAATGTGGTACCTTCTGATGGGCAAACTGGAAGACTGTGGACTGGACGATAGGACAGTTCAGTGGATAGGAAACTGATTAGAGGACCACACCCAATGAGTGGTGGTCAATGGCACTTCATCAGATTGGAGGGAGGTGTCCAGTGGTGTGCCGCAGGGCTCAGTTTTGGGTCCAGTACTTTTCAATATTTTAATCAATGATCTGGATGAAGGGGTAGAAAGGCTACTCATTAAATTTGCTGATGACATCAAATTGGGAGGAGAAGCAGACATACAAAAAGACTTAAAATTAAACAAGACCTGAATACTCTGGAGAAGTGGGCAGTTGCAAACAGGATGAAGTTCAACAAAGAGAAATGCACAGTATGACATCTGGGCCACAAAAATGTCAAGCACAAATACTGGATGGGGGGTACATTTCTGGGGAGTAGTGTATGCGAAAGAGATCTTGGGGTAAGAGTGGACTGCAAACTAATTATGAGCAGTCAGTGTGATGCGGTGGCAAAAAAAAGGAAATTCAGTCTTGGGTTGTATTAAAAGGGCCATAGCATCGAAATTGCAGGAGGTCATAGCCCCTCTGTATACTGCCTTGGTCAGGCTGCACCTGGAGTATTGTGTGCAGTTCTGGAGGCCTCACTTCAAAAAGGATGTGGACAAAATCAAGAGGGTGCAGAAGAGAGCGACGAAGATGATCAGGGGTCTGGAGACTGAGCCCTACGAGGAAAGGCTAAGGGCCTTGGGAATGTTTTGTTTGGAGAAGAGGAGATTGTGGGGGGACATGATTGTTCTCTTTAAATATTTGAAAGGCTGTCATTTGGAGGAGGGCAAGGAGCTGTTCCAGTTGGCAACAGAGGACAGGACCCGAAGCAATGGGTTTAAATGACATGAGAAAGGTATCTGCTGGATATTAGGAAAAACTTTTTCAGGGTCAGAGTGGTTCAAAGGTAGAATCTGCTGCCCATGGAGGTGGTGAGCTCCCCTTCACTGACAGCTTTCAAGAAGGGGCTGAACGAATATTTGTCAGAGATGCTTTAAGCTGGTCCTGCATTGGGCATGGAGTTGGATTAGATGGTCTGTATGGCCCCTTCCAACTCTATGATTCTATGATTCTATGGCAGTGATAGTCTTCAGGGTGAGCATGGATTGGACAGTTTCTCACCTGCCCCACAGCAGATAGAAGGAGCCAGAAGGTGAGTTGTGGCCATCAAAGCTTCAGCCGGCAAAGTCTGTTCTAATCTCCCAGCCCTAAGGCTGTTCTTCTTGTTAACTCCAAAACCACCACACAAGCAAGGGAGGTTCAGTTGATGAGCTTTTTTTGAGCCTTGGAGGGGCTGCTCTGTTTTTTTTAACTGTGTATTCATTTATATACTTACTAGGAATAAGGCTCGTTGTAGAAATAAATACAATGAGCTCTAGAAAGAAGCTCTGGGAGAGTGCCACGGCCTTGGCCACTCAGCGCCAGTTTGCTGTGGCGACCGCAGCAGGGTATAATGACACAGAGTCCACCATTTTCTCCAGGGGAAATGATCTCTGCCATCTGAGGAGCAGAGGATCTGCGTGATCTCCCTGGAGACTGGCAACAATGGTTCCCCATGAGGGAATGGCTGGTTTGGAGGGTGGAGTCTATGACATTGTACCTGTGTAAGGTCCCACCACTCCTCAAACCTCACTCTCTCCAGGCTCCTCCCCTCAAATCTCCATGAATTTACCAACTTGGAGTTGGCAACCTGATCTCCCTCCCAGCCAACCGTCAACCTACCATGCTCTGCCCCATGGCTTCAGCTTTCCATCTCCTCCCCCACCCGCTTAGAGAACAGTTGTAATTCTGCGTGATCTCCAGCCCCCCACCTGGAGATTGACAACAATGGTTCCCCATGAGGGAATGGCTGACTTGGAGGGTGGAGTCTATGGCATTGCACCTATCTGAGGTCCCACCCCTCCTCAAACCTCACCCTCTCCATGCTCCATCGCTCAAATCTCCAGGAATTTCCCAGCTGGAGTTGGCAACCTTATCAGGACTGGCTCCAAGGAGTGTGCTTCCAAAGGCCAAAATACGTGTGAAAAGGGCCTTTTAGTGACATAACCTGGTTGCCTAGCAACAGGCACTAAGGAGAAAGCACAGTTGCCACCTCTGGTTAGGGAAATACCTGGAGATTTGAGGGGTGGATCCTATGGAGGGCAGCATTGGGGGGGCATGGAAGGACTCAGCAGGGGTTAATGGCATAGGGTCTACCCTCCAAAGCAGCCATTTTCTCCAGGGGAACTGATCTCTGTCATCTGGAGATCAATTGTAACAGCGGGAGCTCTCCAGGTCTCAGGGTTGCCAGCCTCCAGGTGGGGCTTGGGGATCTCCCGCTTTTACAAGTGATCTCTAGCTGACAGAAATCAGTTCCCCTGGAGAAAATGGCTGCTTTGAAGGGTGGACTCCATGGCACTGTATCAAGCTGAGGCCCCTCCCCTCACCAAACCCCACCCTCTCCTCGATTCACCCGCAATGTCTCCAGGTATTTTCCAACCCAGACCTGGCAACTGTATATCTCACTGAGGTCCTCCCCAAATTCTGGCCTCTCCAGCTTCCAACCCACAAATCTCCAGGAATTTCCCATACTCAGACTTGGCAACCCTATCTCACCTGGAGATTGGCAACCCTAGGGGAAAGTCAGCTGCACAGCCAGGGGTTGAAGAGAATGGTTTGATGGTCACTGGGAGGGAGAGAGAGAGAGAGAAAGAGAGAGAGAGAGAGAGAGAGAGAAAGAAAGAAAGAAAGAAAGAAAGAAAGAAAGAAAGAAAGAAAGAAAGAAAGAAAGAAAGAAAGAAAGAAAGAAAGAAAGAAAGCAGCAACCATCTGAATGATTGCCCATGGGGCGGGCGTACAGTGAAGCTGGTTCAGGGTGGGATGTCTGATCAAAACTTCCCGTTACAAAATAGAACAATGTGATTAGGGGCACGGCCAGATTGTGCCAAGCCTGTAGTGTGACTGCAGCCTCAGTCTCCTTCCTGCAGTTGCTTGTCCTATGGAGAAAGTGAGGGCCACATCTTTTCCTGAATCACATAAAATTGTGATTCAGCAGCCAATGCACCCCTCAGTAGGCTTCTTACATGAGCAGGTCTCTGGCTAATCCTCAGCAAACTCCTCTGACTGTTCTCATGGTCTCAGTGTTCTTAAAATCCATTGCCTTTTCAAATCCTTGCTTCTTTTCACCAAAAGTCACAGCTTTTTTCCTGCATTGCAAGGAACTCGAGCATTCAGTTGGCTTCCTCTAAGGAAACTTAGTTCCAAACTGAGAATCCGTTTTGAGACTTAACCATGACTTGGCTCCTTGCAAACTGCTTGAAAGCAAGGAAAGAGCACAACACAGCAGTCCTTTTGCCTGCTTGACCATAAATAAGTTCAACATTCATAGAAACCCATTTTTTGTTGTTGTTCTGTAGAAATACATTGGCAGGGATGTGATGGGAGCAGCACATAAAGAAAATTTATTTGCAGAGTAAATGTATGTTGGCCAGAATTTAACTCGGGCACTACTACAAGTTTCTTGAACAATGGGGAGAAGTTTTACTCGGGACATGATGCAGGGCTGATGGACAGAATGAAAGGTGTACATTTAGGATTAAGTTTGCCAACTGGACCGGGGAAGTGGGGGGAGGAGTCCTGTCCCTATAGTAGAGGCTTGATGAGTAGAAACGGGCAGTTTGTGGCATGAACTTGGTAACAGCTTTACAATATAACATATATTTTAAGGGACAGCAAGAGGGGCCCATTTAAATGTTGTCCACCATATTCAAGATTAAATAGCAAAAGAATGCTAACTTTGTAACTTTTAAATATTGTCCACCATATTCAAGATTAAATAGCAAAAGAATGCTAACTTTGCTACCTTTAGTTGCTGTAGATTTTCCGGGATGGGTGGCTGTAGTCTTGGCATTGTAGATACCTGTTTGACACCTGGCCTTTCAGACAATTGTCTCCCAAAGTGGCTCTCATCAATTGAGGGAGACTGTCCCCGTCATGAAGTTTATAAATGAAAGGTTCAAAGCATTCAAAGGAAGGGGACTGGACAGAGAAGGGGATGGTTGCTTGACAAAGTTAGGACAAAAATAGAATTTACAAGCTGGGGGGCGGGTGGAATTTCAGGAGGGGGGAACAATCGCCCCACATGCAAAACCTTCCACTTTAAGAACACCTCCACATACAAACACATATGAAGCTGCCTTATTCTGAATCAGACCATCGGTCCACCAGGGTCAGTCTCTTGTCTACTCAGACTGGCAGTGGTTCTTCTAAATTTCAGGCAGAAGTCTTTCACACCACCTACTTACCTGATCATTTTGACTGGAGATGCTGGGGATTGAACCCGGGACCTTCTGCCTGCCAATTAGATGCTCTACCATTGTGCCGCAGCTTTTTCCTAACAGATATGAACATGTGAAGCTACCTTGTGCTGACTCAGACCACAGACCAGTGTCCTCTCAAGGGCAGTCTTGTCTGATCTGATTGCCACTGGTCCACCAGGGATTCCAGAGGAGGTCTTTGACATGGCGGGCTGCTTGGTCCTTTTAACTGGAAATAATGGAGATAGAACCTGGAACCTTCTACATGTAAAGCAGTGGATCTTCCACTGAGCCACAGCCCCAAACTTCCGAGGCAGAGTGAGGTTTCAGACCTGGGTCTCTCCAGTCCTAGATGGACATGCTGGCCACTGCACTATGCTGGCTCTGATGCCTGGGCCAGGCTGGGCTTCCTTTGGAGACCTGTGTTCCTTGGGAGGGATAGCCTTGGTGCTCTGGACCTTGGTGCTCTGACCAAGATCAGGCTGACCTTCTCATCTTATATTCTAACAGACAAGTGTAGCCCAATCTGCGGATATCTAAATCTGCAGATCAGGGCCACATTGACTGTAGACAGATAATTCCACAAACTACAAAGGAGGTTGATGAAAGGAGCCTTGACTCTTGAAAGCTTATATGCCAAAATATCTTGTTGGTGCTACTGAACTTGAATCCAGTTGTACTGCTGACCAGCACAGCTACTCTCTGAAACTGTCCCCAGGGATAGAGACACTCATGAGGAGCAGCCAGGCGTCCTCTGAAACACAGGCTCAGGAATGGCCTCCTAAATGCTTCACTGAGCAGCTTCTTTAGATCTTGGAGAGAAGCACCAGGTTCCAAACTGTAGCTCTATTTTTACTCATTTGTTTGTTTCCTTGTTTCCAGTTTCATAGATACATAACTAAAAGTCTAGAACTGGCCATAAAATAAGAGGAAAGCCAATCCAAAAGGTGGGGGAGTTCTTAATAAACACAGAGGGGGACATAAAACATGTAATGAATGGATTTGTTGCTTTACTGCCCCTCCTGTGCTAGGAAAAGCCAAGCCCCGAGTTTTTTAATAAGACACAAATGATTTTCAAGCAAAAACAAAGAGAGATCTTGTTGTAGATGATGATGTCATTGTGTTAGATTAAATGCTTTATAAAAACCCTTCTAGTGGAGATAAAGTGGTAAAATGGGGTCAGATACAAACACCGGATCTCCGAAGGGGCAGGAAATCCTACATAGCGAGTCTCTCTTGTGTACCAGTCTGTATGATGGAATGTTCTCCCCACCCCCCTTTTGAGAACTTTGCATTAAATCATCTCCCATGGTTCTCAAACAGACACAGCTCTACAGAGCTGCAATTAGGATCTATGTACAGTTTGGGCAATAACTGTGAACCATACCTTTTATGTATAGTTCAAGAAGACAGCAAGTGGCTTTAAGAGCTACAGACCATGCTAAAAAGTTGGTAGAAACTGGGGGGATGGATCCTGGTGGCTGGAATTTATTTTATATGTTTATGATGAGTAGGACAAGCTCTAACCAACTTTCTTAACCCCTATTTCACTTGGTAGTCATGACTGGGGCTAGGTGGGGTCAGGCAATTGCTAGGGCCCTGACCAGTTATGGAACCCATCAACCAAGAGCCAGTACGCTTGGTTAAGTTATGATGGTTATCTTACATCTTGGTTATCATATGATGGTACATCATTGGGGTATGGTGGAGGCATGTCCTCCTTCTAACTCTTGCCCACAAATGCCTTATGTATGATCCAGGAAAGTTTCTGCCCCCCTCCTTTTTCTAAAGGACACAGTGGTGGTGAGTGGGGACTACAAAGTCCCTGGCTCGAGGCTGAAATTCTAATTCAAGGAGAAGGTTGGCCCTCATAGACCATGGTATGGTCACCACTATCAATCTACTGTCTAGTTGAGTACAGTGTGCCACAAGCACAAAGTAAGAACTGGTAATATGTGCAGAGCCAATAAATCTGTAGCTAATATAAACCCCAGCACAATTAAAAAGCTGAATACTAGCACAAGACAAAACACAATAAGACCCCAAGATAATAACAAGTTGGTAAACTGAGCCCACCCTTTAAAATAACTACATAGGCCGATCCCACCCTGTTTCATCCCTAACTAGGCCCCTTGCCTTTGCCAGGGATTAAACTTTAGCTGACTTGCAAGACAAGACCATCCTTCCTCGATCGTCCATTTCCTTTCTTCCCTCCTCAGTTCAAAGACCTGCCCTAAAACTGGAGCTGACCCCTGTCAATGGCATGTACCCGGCAAAGACGGAGGTCCTGGGCCTGAGTCGGACTGGTTTGGGGTTGGGGCTCCCGCTCCCGGCCTTCGTCGGGGTGCCGTTGGTGCCTGCGCGGGAGGTTAGGAGTTTGGGGGTGCTCCTGGACCCCTTGTTAACGATGGAGGCCCAGGTGGCAACCACTACCAAGGTGGCCTTTTACCATCTGCGGCTGGCTTGGCAGTTGGTCCCCTACCTTGACCGTGATGACCTGGCCACTGTGATCCATGTGACGGTTACCTCGAGGCTGGACTACTGTAATGCTCTCTACTTAGGGCTGCCTCTGTCGCAAATCCGGAAGCTGCAGCTAGTGCAGAATGCTGTGGCCAGGCTGCTGATGGGCCTCTCTAGGCGAGACCACATCCAGCCTGTGCTGCAAGTGCTGCACTGGCTGCTGATAGCATACCGGATTCGCTTCAAAGTGCTGGTTCTCACCTTTAAAGCCCTGAATGGCAGAGGTATGGCTTACCTGAAGGACTGCCTCTCGCCGTATGTTCCCCCAAGAGCACTAAGATCGGGGAGTCTCCACCTTCTGGAAGTTCCAGGCCCCCGAGATGTGAAGTTTGCCCCTACTAGGGTCAGAGCATTTTTGGTGGTGGCTCCTACCTGGTGGAATGAGCTCCCAGAGGAGATCCGGGCCCTGTGGGACCTTGTGCAGTTCTGCAGGGCCTGTAAGACGGAGCTCTTCCACCAGGCTTTTGAGTAGGAGCTGCCGCCGCCACTATTCCACCATTGTGGCATTGTCCTACTGTTGTTTCCATTATATAGGGCAACTATCGCCTGGCAGAATGCACGTAGAACAGCGCTACTGGCACCGCGCTAGAGACAGCTGGCCACCGCACTGGGTTCACTGATCCCGTCTTGGGTGATTCGTATGTAGGAAGACTAGAGCACTTTAAATATTGTATGGTTTTGTTGTGTGTTTTAATGTGGCTTTGTTTTATTGTATTTTATCTATTTAATGCGGCTTTTGCCATATGTTAGTCACCCTGAGCCTTTGGGAGGGCGGGATATAAACCTAAAAATAAATAAATAAAAATAAATGCTGAAAGGCAAGAACCAGAAATCGGGTTACCAGGTGCTCCCTGGTCATCAGCATGGGATTGGGGTGGGGTATCCAGATCCAGGTTGGGAAACTCCTGGAGACTGGGGGATAGAGCCCGGGGAGGACAGGGACCTCAGTAGGGTTGCCAGGTCTCACCTTACCTCTGGCAGGGGGCTCCTGGCTCCTTCTTGGGACTTTTCTGCCATGCGAGTGAAGTGTGTGAAGCACAATGACATCACCAGTAGTGATGTCATCACACTAGGGGCACTGTGTGGCAGGGCTGTAGCGTTCAGGGCAAAAACTCTATGGTAACATAGAATTCCTCTTGAATGCTAGAGCATCACTAAGCAACACCCCCAGAGTGATGACATCACTACCAGTGATGTCATTGTGTCAGTGGCATCCCCGTGGGACGCTGTTGTTTGGGAGTGGGGCTTTCCCTGCCGGTCTGCCGACTGGCTGGCCAGCAGTGAATTGGGGTTCCTGAAACCAGGAGATCCCCTGGCCCAACCAGGGGGATGGCAATCCTAGACCTCAGAGGGGTGTAATGCCACACAGTCCACCCTCCAAAGCATCAGTTTTCTCCAGGGGAACTGATTCTGTAGTCTGGAGATGAGCTGTAATTCCAGGGGGATCCCCAGGTTCTACCTGGAGGCTGGCATCCCTAGCAAAAGGTTTTGTGGTCTTTTGACTCTTTGCCTGTGGCTCTCAGCAGGGCTATTTTTGGGCAGGAACACACAGGAACGGAGTTCTGGATGGCTCCCGAGTTGGCCACGCCCAGCAGGAACTCATTAGCATAACAGGCCGTGCCCAACAGCAGAAACTCATTAGGATTGGCTACATTAGGGGTGTGTGGCCTAACATGCAAAGGAGTTCCTGCTACAAAAAAGGCCTGGGTTTTGACAACAAACAAGGTAAACAGAATAAGAAGCAAAAGGTGGGTGTGGCTGGATGAGCACACTTCTGGTAACATGGGGGTGCGGCCTAATATGCTAATAGGTTTCAGCTGTTAGGTGTGGCCTATTATGCTAATGAGTTCCTGCTGGGCTTTTTCTATAAAAAAAGCCCTGGCTCTCAGTATGCCCAAGATATTGGAACATCACATTGTAGGTTTTGGGTATTTGAATCCCAGGATGGGGAGAAAATGGAGTGTAAATGCCTAAGTAGACACCTATGCGACTTCTGAGGTTTCCAGCTTCCAGGTGGGGCTTGGAGATCTCCTGGAATTCCAGCTCATCTCCAGACTGCAGAGATCAGTTCCTCTAGAGAAAATGGGTGGTCTTGGAGGGCTGTCCAGCTCTGTGCCCTGCTTGAGGTCCCTCCTCTCTCCATCACCTGCTGTCTGCAAGCTCCACTCCCAAACTTCCAAACCAGAGCTGGCCACCGTAACCAGCCTCCCAAAGGTTTACTAGCATCCGTTCTACCACCAGAAATGTTATATAAGCAGACAGAAAGTTGACTACTGAGGCTGACACCGTGAAGGCGTAGAGAGCTGAGTCACAGCGTCCTCTTGCATTATTAAGGGCCCCGCGTACTTCAGTGTTCAAGATTTCTGTTTCATGTCCCTTCTCCAAAGCTGCACCCGGCTGGGAGACCAATTCTTTCTTTGGTCTTTTGCAGTGCCCAAGTTTGCTTTGGGATGTCTTGCATGGGAATTTTTAGATGACTTATTGAACACCTTGTGAGCCTGCAAGGAACATTGGTGCAAAATGCCATTGGCTGCAGGCAAAAATTCTCTTTTTTTACATAATTCGTTCCTTTGAGTCTCTGCTCATGTCTCAATATGAATGTTCATTGTTACACATATAGATAATTTTGTCCATATGAGATTTGTTCATATGAGAGCTTGCTAAATTATGGCTGTGGTCACACTGGTGGCTTGGCGTGATATGACACTACCAATGCTCCCTCTAAGCTATGGAGCCCTGTGAGCAAAAATTCTACTTTGTGAGCTACTGGCATTAAAGTTGTGAGCAGGTGATTTGGCTACTGCATAAATTGATTCGCTCTGGAGCCCTCCTTCCTGAGCTAAGACAAAAAATGTGTGATCCAGAGGCTTAAAGACTGTGAGCTAACTCACGCTAACTCAGCTTAGAGGGAACACTGGACACCACCTCTAATTGTACCAGTTTAAAGTGTGGGGCATATAATCCAGACAGCACACCCTGCTGCGGATTACCCACGTGGACATCCTGTGGTCAAGCATTATTGCAGCACCTCAGCCATGGAGCGCATTGCCTGGTCATTTAAAAAAAATTATGTGCACACATATGCACTCATGCACATGCATAAGTGTGCATACACACTCATGCACATGCATAGGTGTGCATACACACTCATGCACATGCATAGGTGTGCATACACACTCATGCACATGCATAGGTGTGCATACACACTCATGTGTGCATATAGGAAAAAACTTCTGAAAAACCCACCCTAGCAGTGGGAATGGATCTCCAGGTTCAGACCACCAATCCATTCTGTTTGCACTCCCCTTTGATCAGACATCCAGCCATGTGCAATGAATGTGCAGGGAAGCAAAAGCACCACATACATTCATACTGGCAGTTGGGCCTCATATAGGCACTGTTCACAAACAGATTAAATGGGCCCGGTTACACAGTCATAGTGGTCAGCCATTCCCCAGTTGTACTCACCCCATCGTACAATGAGTTGGAACCGGGGTCAATAGCCACCATGTAACGTGGTGCTTTTGCTTCCCTGAGCATTCATTGTGCATGACCGAATGTCTGAACAAGGGGGAGCTCAAACAGAATGGATTGACTGAACTTGCAGATCCATTCCCACCATTAGAGTGGGTTTTTCCGGAGTTTTTTCCTATGTGAGCATGTGCACACTTGCGCATGAGTGTGCATGTGAACACATGAACATCTAAGCACACACATAAGCACATATACACACACATACATTTTTTAAAACAACCGGGCAGCATGCTCCGTGACTGAGGCACTGCAGTAATATGGATGCTTGACCACAGGATGTCCAAGTGGGTAACCCACAGCAGGGTGCGCTGTCTGGATTATATGTTCCACAACGCTTAAAACTGGTACAATTAGAGGCAGCACCATATTGCGCCAAGCAGCCAGTGTGACCATAGTCCATGGCTGCATTCAGATTGGCAGTTTGGCCCGATATAGGCACTGTTCACAAACAGATTACATGGGCCCAGCCACACAGCCACAGCTATCAGCCAATCCCCAGTCATACTCACCCCATTGTACGATGAGTTGGAGCCAGAATAAATAGCCACTACATAACGTGCTGCTTTTGCTTTCCCGTGCATTCATTGTGCATGGTCGGATGTCTGAACAAGGGTGTGTGCAAACAGAACGGATTGGTGGTCTGAACCTGTAGATCTGTTCCCACCTCTAGGGTGGGTTTTTCCAGGGTTTTTGCCTAGGTGTGCACATGTGCACACATGAGCATGTGCATGAGCACATATGCATGCACATACTTTTTAAAACAACCAGGCAGCGTGCTTCGTGGCTGAGGCACTACAGTAATGTGGATGTGCTTTAAAAAAAATATTGCATTTTCACTACATACTACACAGGGCAAGGGATAAGGAAACACTAACTAAAAACTAAAGCGAAACAAGGATCTAATACAATACAATTAGCTTATTTCAAAGTTTCCTTTACCTTTAACATTCTAAAGATGAAGGATGAGATTAACTGTTTCAAATATAATTCAGCACAAACAATATTAGCCAAGTAGGTGTATTCTGGTACAAATAAAAAATTCTGGTACATTAGATTAAATAATATTAAACTTTCAGAATTGATTCAATTATTTCTTCTTTTTCCCTTTATGGTTATCTTTGTCATAGTCCTATCTGACTTTAAGGAGTTTGGGGACGGCTTCTCCCATATCAAATTCAGAGTCTTCTTCTGAGGAACTGCCCGGTGTACTGCCACTACTTCCTGATCCATTTTCGCTGTTATCTTCCTTTGCATTGTTGTCCTCCACTTTCCCTTTCTCTTTCTTTTTGATGCTGCTCCAAAAATGCTTTAGCTTTTGCAACAGTCTATTTTTTCTTTATTCTCCTTAAAGTTGAAGATAAGTCCCTCTGGTAAGATCCATCTGTAGGGAGAGGAATTTTTCTGTTATCAGTTTTTTATATTGTTGTCTCTTCTTTCTTATCTCAAATGGAATGTCTTTTAAAATTCTCGTTTCTTCTCCTTTAATTTTTAGAGTAATCCCGTTGGTCGCTTTAAGTATTATATCTCTGGTAGACCTCTTTGAGAATATCACAAATATTTCACCTGGTAGTTTATTTTTCTTGATGTAGTCTGGATAAGTCAGATAGACCACATCTATCTCACTTTGTATAAGTTCTGCTTTGAGATCTACTACGCTGGAATCTCAGGATATATGATGATTTTTCCATTTGTAGTTGTAGTAGCTTTCACTTTTTCCACTGCTTCCAGTCTCTGATTTAACGCTTTTGTGTTAGCATCAACTTTTATCAAAAATTTGGCTGTTTTTTCTGTTTTTATATTATATTAGTTTCTTTTAGCTGTTTTTGGAGAGTTTCAAAATTATTATTAAGATGTGTCATCTGTCCAGTAGAGGGTGCATTGCAGCTCAGGGCGGGGTAGAAATTAGGAAAGTCTATGGTTGCTTCTGGTTTGGAAGCAGAAGCTGCTGAACTAGCAGTTCCTGAAGAAGAAAATCTCACTTTCGGAGCCATTTTTTCAGCTCGATGTGACATTGTTTACATTAGGGAAAAGTTCAAAAAAGTCTCTGTAAGTTTATTAGATCTCGCTCTTTAACCAGTCTGCACTCTATTTGGGCTGTATGATGCTTTCCCATCAGCTTTCCCCCATCAGAGTACCAACTGGGGCCAACCCTGCTTAGTTTTTGAGATCTGATAAAATCGGGCAACCCTGGGACATACAGGTCAGGGTAGTTCGAGCTTTAAACAAAGAGAGCTTTTGGAGGTTCTCCCTAGGCGTTGTACACACTTGCCTCAGTTTGCAGAGTGAAAGAGAGTATGTGTTGGCACTGTTAGCCTCTTCTGTTTGTTGACTTGAATATCAAGAGTTGCTATGAACCACCAGAGTCATCTAGTCCCCCCCCCCCGCTAATGCAGGAACTACAGTTATAATATTCCTTACAAATAGGTTACCCAGATAATACTTAGAAACCTCCAATGACAAAGAATCCACCACCTGATGAGGGAGACTGTTCCAGTGCTGAACACAGCTCATCATCAGGAAATTCTTCCTTAAATTTAGATGAAACGTCCTTTGCTGTAGTTCATATCCATTGGTCTATGCCTTTCGACATGACTGAAAACATGCCCATCCTGTCCTCTGAGTGGTGTCCCTTTAAGGTATTTGAAGGTAATGATTATATCACCTCTTCACCACCCCATGGACCACATCATGCCATGTTTTCCTGTCTTCCGTCATGCCCTGGAGTTTGCTTAATTTCATGTTCATTGCATCGATAGCACTGTCTAACCCTCTCATCCTTTGCTGTCCCCTTCTTCTTTTACTTCAATCTTTGCCAGCATCAGTACCAATGCTCCCCCTAAGCTGTGGAATCTTGTGAGCAAAAATTCTACTTTGTGAGCTACTGGCATTGAAGTTGTGAGCAAGCAATCTGGCCACTGCATAAACCAGTTTGCTCCGGAGCCATCCTTCCTGAGCCAAGACAAAAATGTGTGAGCCGGAGGCTTAAAAACTGTGAGCTAGCTCACACTAACTCAGCTTAGAGAGAACATTGACAGTACTGCTCATATGGCTATCTCCTTAAGCAGAAATTGGAACCATTTTTTAAAAGAAGACCTTAGTATTATTTCTCTTGTATTTGATTATCGCTCCTATGAATTTTGCCACTGAGAGCGTGTAACGATCATTTGTATCCAACAGTAACCATGACACCTGGCCTCACACATTTAGCAATTCTGTATCTTTAAGTAAAGGGGTGACTAAATTAGCCCTCAACTCATTGATGTAGTAATTGATGTTTCTTTCTTTTTCTTTTTTTTGAATAAATGTTATTGGTTTTATACTCTAATTCCTACTTTCTAAGGGTAAAGGGTAGGGGTAATGTACTATTTCTAATTGAAGACAAGATTTGACATTGAGTTACAAATTCATAAATCACTCCTGCATTAACATGATATATATAAAAAAGTATGGAAACAGTGAGATCAAACTTCTGTCTGATCAAGATTAATTATGCTAAAGTCAAAAGTTTGTAATCCAAAGTATTACACTAAAATAAAAAAATTGTAATCCAGAGTAAATTGTTTATTTCTTGGGTTTCTTCTTCTTCACTCTTGATGCTTTGGGTTCTGCTTCTCCTTTCTCAGACTCTGAAGTCGAACTGCTGGAGTCACTTTTTTAATTTAATAAATTTTATTGTATCATAAAGCAAGTTACAAAAAAGTCAAGTACCATAATAATAACAATATTCCAATAATGTTATGTAACATAAAAAGTCTGAAAAACTACAGTTTTGCTTTTCACATTTCAGAAACATTTAATTCGCTCTGGTATGTCTATGTATTTGCCAATATGAAATTGCATTGTGTCTGTATTGCTTATTTGTATAGAAGGTGTAAGATATAACATGCAGTATAGAGTTGTGTTCCATGTTGAAATAGTCTTTACAACCACCTCTGGAATTGCTGCCAGGAAGAGGGCAAGAAATCTTCTGAGTCACTTGAGGCATTATCCATTTCTTCCCCACTGGGTTCCTCTCCTTCCTCCAAATTTAAATCATCGTCTTCATCTGGGCCCACTTGTCATTTCAAAAAGTTTTTGGCCTTTTGGACAGAGTCAATTTTGATTTTCTTATTGTTATATTTGAACATGAGTCCTTCTGGGAAGTGTCATCTGTAGGTTATTGATTTATTTTGCAAGAAAAGAATTAAGTCTTTATATTGATGTCTTCGTTTCTGGATCTCAAATGGAATGTCTTTTAAAATTTTAATTTCTTCCTCACTAACTTTTTTTCCTGATGTAGCTTTTAAAACATTGTCTCTCATTGTTCTCTTAGAGAATTTAACATAGATTTCACCCGGTAGTTTATTTTTTCTTATAAAGTCAGAAAATGTGTGATATGCCCATATCATTCTGGAGAGCCTCTTGTTTTAAATCCGAAATTGTCGCAATCGCTCCACTTAATGTTGTTTTTAAATCTTCTCCCTGCTGTTCAGGAACTCCTTGAAAATGAAGAACATGCATAGATTTTTCCAGTTGAAGTAGAAGTAGTTGATTTTATCAGTGTTTCTTTTTTAACTTCTTCCAGTTTTTGCTTAATGTCTGTAATTCTTGTTTCAACTTTCTTGATCCTTTTGTCTGTCTTGTTGGCTCTTTTTTCCATGTGGGCAAGTTGCTTTTGAACAGAATCCAGCTTGGTGTTGATAGCTGACATCTGCTCCAGCAGAGGGCGCAATGCTGTGGCCAGCATATTGGGGAAGTCTGAAGCCACTTCCTGTGTCTGGGTGGGAGTCGTTGGTACAGTATAGGCTTACCAAGTGCCGGCAGGGGATCTGCGTGTCTTGGCAGGATCCCTGCCGCGGGGACGGCGACACGCGTTGCACCCGCCGTCGCCAGGATGTGATGCTATGCATCGCTCTGGCAATGGGACTCCAAACAGCCCTGTTGCCAGAGCGACGCGTAGCGTCACATCCTGGCGACGGCGGGTGCAACGCGTGTCGCCGTCCCCGTGGCAGGGATCCTGCCACGACACACAGATCCCCCGCCGGCACTTGGTAAGCCTAGTACAGTACTTCCTGGGGAAAGTCTCATCTCCACCGCCATTCTCCTCCCTCTCCCAGACATGTTTACAAAGAAGAAAAAAATATTTTTAAAGTAAAGTTTCTCTGAATTCGGCACTTCTTGACTTAAAATGTAGTTTTCAAGCTCAGGAGAAGTCTCGTATGGTTAGTTTAATTCTTTCTCTCTTTTCTATAGTGCTTAGAAACCACTCCGTTTCGAGAGGGGAGGTGGAACTCCGACCCTTCCCCACCTGCCACTCCTTTCCTCAACGATCTGGCAGACCAAGACTTCTTCGCTTATATAGAGGTCTGATTAACTCACTGTTTAGGTGTATTGGATTGTTGCAAGGGGTTTCTTTTTGCTTATTTTCTTGTCCACTTGTCCGGTGGTCGGCTCTGAGCGCCATACTGGCTCTGGGGCATCAGGACCTCTCGGGGACAGGCAAGCCTCAATTCCTTGGCTGTCGCCTTGGGAGAGGCTTATCCTGGCTCCCCAGGCTGGGGGGAACCAGCCACAACCCCTCCTGATCACCTCGGCTTGGCACATCTCCATCGGATGTTCGATGAGACGCGTCCAAGAGCAAGCCGCCATAAACCGGAACCTCAGTAGTTGATGTTTCAATGCCTCTAGAAATTAAAATAATATAAAATATAAAATAGGGTATTGCCCATTTTAAAAAGTTTCCCTGTACACAAGACTGTAGTAAACTTAACTTAGATATATTTGTAAATACATTGGTGTACTGCATAATAAGAAATGGCCCTTGTGGCTGTGACTACTCAGATTTCTCTTATTTTTGCAAATTGGGCCACCCTAAATGGCTGCACACCCTGCTGGCATGGCCGAACATGGGCCCTTGATGAAACCAAACTGTGCAGTTCTCTCTGAAGCATCACTTGAATGAAATGAAACATGATGCTGATTGGAAAAAGGCACTACCTTGAAAAATGCAAGAAGTTGATAAATCAAGGATCTGCAGCTCCCCAGAATTGTGACTCAATTTTCTGAACACTTTTTTCAGCTACTAAAGGAAGGCTTAAGAGTCCCATTCCTCTGTTCTACTCAATCAGAGGCCTGTTTAGCACCATGTGTGCCTTGTACTATTTCTTCTGAGAATCTGCTTTCAAACACAGTCTTGCTTTATATATTTATATATATCCCACAGGCTCAATTGGCAATTATGAATAAAAGAAAGTACAATCAGGTAAAATTTTCTTCCTGAGAGTTATCTGAATGAACTCATGTGAGTCCTGTGAACTCCCCAATGCCCACCCCTGAGCCCCCTAACTTGTTTACATCCTGGCTGCCAGTTCTGCAGCAGAAGTTCCCCTCCTGCCTCCTCTCTGGAAGAGACTCCCTTTCTCTGCCTTCCCTGCTCCCCTTCACGGTTGGAATGTTGCCTTCTTAATGTTATAAACATGCCCCCGGGGACCTTCTGTATCAGACACCATGAGAAATCATCATCATCATCATGTGTTCAGGGGTTCCTGGGGGTTGTTAATGCAAATGCTTGTAGTGGTGTTCTAGATGCCAGAGGCAATAGGAGAGAATATGAAAGACAGTGAGAACACCACCAGCAGTCAAGGGCACAGACTCTCCAATTTCCCGGGGGGGCTGGGGCTGGGCCAGAGGCATTACTAAGGTAGGTCTTTAAATGAACCGAGGCCCAGTGACATCATAGGGAGGAGTCAGTGACATCACAAGCCATTGTCACTATGGAGGTGGAGCCATGTGGGATTTAGGAAGGGGCTCCCCAGAAATTTAGGGGGGCCCTGGGAAGCCTTGGGATCCCCCCTAGCCATGCCCCTGGGCTGGGCTAAACCCTAGAAAAGGTGGGAGTTGGCCAGTGGTTATAGCGGTATCTCAGCGGTCTCCTGCCGTGTCCTTTATTTAAATTCACTTTTAGAACAGTCACTTTAAGTTCTGCAAATATACATACCGTGTGCATAAGACAAACAAATGGTCACAAAGTCGAAAGTAAGAAGGGGAACACAGGAGTCTTGTTTCTGCCTTATTCATAAGGGTGACTTTGTACTGAAATTTACTAAATTATGGCATCACAGATGCCTTTGTTTGGTAAATGCATGGCGGAAGTCTCTGAGCCAGAATACCAAATGCTGTACACTCAATTTCTGAGCAATATACAGAATTTAGAGTCATTCCACTTTGCAACCTGTCATTCCAGTCCCAGAGCCTATTCCCAGGGGCTGTCCTGTCTTCCACTCTGTGACCTGTCATTCTAGTCCCACAGCACAGATTCTATTGCTAGGGATCATCGTTATTTATTTATTTATTATTTTAGATTTATATCCTGCCTTGCCTGTCTGGGGACTGTCTGGGACTGTCATTCCAGTCCCAGAGCAAAGATTCTATTCCTAGGGACTGTAATTCCACTCTGGGGGCTGTCATTCCAGTCCTAGAGTAGCCTATCTGGGACCAAAGACCTTAATGGAAAAACCATTCCAAATTTTCTTTGCAACTTTTTTTATGCTGCAATGTATTTCAGTGGAGCCCATGGAAGTCAATTGGCATTCC
>NW_015173215.1:139021-148393 GCF_001447785.1 Gekko japonicus | reverse complement strand
GGAAAGCAAATAGATGGGCAAGAGAGAGAAAAAAAGAAAGGAAGGAAGGAAAGAAGAAAAGAAGGGAGGGAAGAAAAGAAAGCAAATAGATGGGAGAGGGAGGGAGGGAGGGAGGGAGGGAGAGAAAGAAAGAAAGAAAGAAAGAAAGAAAGAAAGAAAGAAAGAAAGAAAGAAAGAAAGAAAGAAAGAAAGAAAGAAAGAAGGAAGGTCAGCCTGGAATGTGGGGGGAAGCAGCTCCCTTGCTTCCAGCTCTCACACACCTCAACAGAAAGAGAAAGCAAAGAGAAAAAGACAGAAAGAGAGAGGGAGAACCCCCCCCCCCACGCTGACTGCAGGAGAAAGTGAACGCCAGGATCTTCTGTGCTGCTGGAACAACGTGCTCCTTGCAGCACAGAAAGCGAGCCACTCACTGCTGACAGCGCTAGCAACCGGAGGCCACAGAGGCGTGCCAGTCAGCCACATCACCAGCCCAAGGCTCTCTGACCTCCCTCACCTCCATTCTTGCCCACCTCTCCTCCCCAACCTCTGTCCTTCCCACCAACTGGCACGCAGGCGCACTCTGATCCCGGCTCTGCTACCTCCCCCTCTAGGACCTTAAGGATGGCTGGGTGCAGCAGCGTCAGTGGAAAGGTGGCTTGGGTTTTGGCAGCGACGGCAGCAGCTCCGAAGTCACTCCACTCTGCTGGAAGATGGGCGGGCACTTTATAGTTAGTGCAGGTGGGGGGGGGAACCACTAGCCCTGCACTGAGAGGGGAATTGGTGTGCTGCCGCCCCGGGAGGGGGCTCATTCATCCCTGGAAAATGTTGGGGATAGCCTGAGCCCCCGATCCCCCCCCAAAGATTACGCCTATGCCAGCAGTGCCAGAGAGGAGAAGAGAAGGTGGGCAGAGATAGCAAAAAAGCCACTGCCAGTAGTACAGAGAAGGGTATAGAAAGTGGGATTTCTCAGTACAGCAGCTGCAACCAAGTTTGGAGGAAGGTAGCACTCTTTAGCTCAGGCTAAAACCCAAACTCAGAGTTCCTAATCCTTGCTTCATATTGAGGGTGGTCATTCCAAGTCATCAAAACTGTTGTTTCCAAGCCAAGGAATCGGGTCGCACAGGAACATGTGAAAATGCTTTCTACTTAATCTGACCAATGGTCCCTCAAAGGCAGACATCTTTTATATCACCTTAAACTGGAGATACCAGGGATTGAACCTGGAACCTTCTGCATGCCAGAGCAGATGCTCTACAACTGAGCCACATACTCTGGCAATCTCCCTCCTCCAGACAGCAGGAGATGAATATCATTTTTGAATTCTTCTCCATGAAAGTTTGAAGTTGCATTCCTTATTCTGCTTCCTAAGAATGCATATCACTACATTGCTTATGTATATCCAGATTCAGAGTGATCCCAGTGTTTGGGAGAGGTTAGAAGAAGGAGGTGTCTGTGTGTCCAATGAAGGGAACTTGGACTCTCGGGAGCTGGTCCTCAGGAAATCTGGTTGGTCTTGAAGGTGCTACTGGACTCAAATCTTGCTCCTCTACTGCCCACCGAATCAGCACAGCCCCCCACCTGAAACTAGGTGCCTGTGTGTGAAGGAGAAAACTTAAAACAGAAGAGTTCCACATCACCTTCACAAATTCACTCTGCCTGAACATAACACCAAGCTTTTTTGCCCAGCCAATGTGCCCAGCCTCAATCTACTCCAAAAAGCCAAGAATGCAAATGCACAAGTCACGTGTGACCTAATTTATGTAAATTATCTCATTCAGCGGTGCTTCCTAATCCTCCCTGGAGTTCCTCCAAGGTTTAGAAAATGAAAGACGAAATATATATAATCACGTTAATTGCTTTTGACTGAGGCGAGTGGAACGGACAGAGAGCATCGCACTTAATTCTTTAATCATGTCACCTCAGCTGCCTCAGAGTGGCTCCAGCACAGACAGACATTATAAGGGGGGGGGAGTAAAAAGAATGCCATGCCCATTATGAAAATGTCACAGGAGGAAGGGGCAAGTACTCCAGGAGAAGCTGGATTTTGAAAAGTTGGAAACATTATGGTAGCAAGGGCAGTTCTCTGCCTATGTTTCTGAAGTTAAGGAAGCTCAAACATCTACCAGTTTGGCTCCCGTGTCCTGTTTGCTGTTGTGATCAAGCTGCCAATTTTTCAAAGGACAATTTGTTGACCTGCTCATGACTGTTTGGCCGGTTGATTCACTGTCATTCCTTCCTATCATTGGAAGATGGGGGGGGGGGCAGTATGGAGGTGGTTTCTCAAGTGCAATAATGTCCAGGTTGTACCCAGAAGTGACAATAAGTAGCTCTATGAATTGACAGAAACCCTATTTTTTATCTGAGAGTTGGTGCTGATTCCTAGAGCTACCACCATCACTTCCAGGTTGTAACTGGAAGTGATATCACTGCACTCGTTAACACCTGTGAGATTTTTAAAAAATGTATTCCCCACCACTATCCCAAGTAGTGGTGGGAAACAGGTCCTTGGGGCAGAAGATCCCCTGCCCTGACCAGGGGCGTGGTAGCCCTAGTTCTCACTCAACCCAGTATTCTACACCCCATCCTTTATCCATGATTTGGAAGATATGGACACAGCTATATTTTAATGCTGCCATTTTACAAATAATTGTTTTATGTTAATTTTAATATATTTTGGTAGGCTTGTAAAGATACTTATTGTGAGCAGCTTTGAATGCCAGAAAAAAAGCGGAAAATAAATAAATATTTTGGATAAATAAGATGCCTAATTCCTTGGTACCTGCCTGGCTACCTGTGAAAGCAACTGTCCAGGAACTGCTCAGACTAGTCTGATGTAGGATTACCAGGCAGGGCTTGGCAACTGGCAGGGGGACTTAACTGGTGATGCGCTGACGTCACTCCCCATGCACCTGGATATGACATATTGCGGAACCTGCAGTTCTGCAGGGCCTGTGAAATTGAGAAGTTCCACTAGGCCCATAGCTGAGGCAGAGGAAGTCCGTCTACATTGGCCTCCCCTGCTTGGCACTGCTCTGCATTGCTTTGTGCTGAACTTTGCACTGTGCTTATGTGCCGTGTGTCATCTGCTTTCCTGCTTTATCGCAGCCCACTTGCCCTAGTACTAATCGCCATCCAAAAGTACACACCTATAGAGCTTATGGGAACAATTGTTAACTTGCACCTGATCACCATCTAATGAGTTAGCTATCTGATGTTTGTACATGTTTTAATGATGGTGTAGTTATGTTTTATTGTTTTAAATTCATTGTCTTATACCTATTGCTGTAACCTGCCCTGAGCCTTACTGTACAGGGGAGGGAGGGCTAGAAATCAAGTAAATAAACCAATGCAGCACCGGAAATTGCTGGGGATGCTCTGTCATTTGGACAAAACTCTATGGTTAAATGATAGGGTTGCCAGGTCTCCTCGTTCCTCCAGTGGGGGGGATTTGGGGGGGCATTCCGTGGGTGGGCAGGGATATCATGTGATTCCTCAACCTGATGATGTCAACCAGAAGTGATGTCATTGTGTTGAGGACATCGCACAGGGGGCACTCTGGAATTTGGGTGAAACTCTATGGTTTTTTGCCCTCAAAACCATAGAGTTTGCCCAAATACCAGAGCGTCCCTGTGCAACGACCCCAACATGAGGGTGATGTCATCATGTCAGGGATGTCACGCAGCAATGTCAGTAGATCCGTGCTGCCCCCAGCTGCCAGTAGATCCATGGCGGAGGGAAGCCCCAAGAACCAGGGGATTCCCAACCCAGACCTGGGGACTAGAACCCTATTAAATGATAAACTTCTGGGTGTATGAAGTGTAATGTCAGTGTTTCAGACATGGCTGACATTCCCTCTCATCCTGCCATCCCCCCCCCACCAGCAGCCAGCTGAGCAGTGGCAGGGAAGCGTTCACGAGGGGGACGGTGTAAGATCCCTTATCCTCAGTGGGGGAATGACAGCCTTAGTTAAGTGGGACAGGAGAGGGGGGAACAAGCTCTGTTGCCCCCTAATATTTGGCTTCAGCATGTACAGGAATGATATGTCAAATAAAAGTTCCGTTCCTCCAGGGGACAGACTAACCTTTCGTTGTGGTCAGTATCTGAGGCAACCTGACTTGCCTGAAGCAATTTAAAAGCACTCCTTCCCACACCACCAGCAGGATCTGAATTCAGGTGTGCAGTGATATGAAGACATTTCCCTGAAAACATTCGCCACTTTCTTTTAATCCACAGTACCTCATGCGTGGAATTAAATTTCCAGAATAGTGAATGAGGAAAGGCAAGGGGGGAAATTGTATTATGACTTTTCTTTAAATTATACATTTGTTTAAATATGATTCAAATGTATTGGGCCACCCACCCCTGCTCCTTTTAGGTTAGAATATCGTAGAATCATACATTGTAGGACAGAAAGAAATGTGAATGTTACCCTACTTCAGTGGTTTTTTAAAATGTCTTCCCGGAATCCCTGGTGTTCTTCAGAACAGAAGCCTATCAGCGGTCACTCAATGGCAAGATCCGTGACGTTTTCATGAAAAACAATTTACCAACTTTTTTGGGAGTGCCAGGGGATCCCTATGTGTGTTGCAAATGATTCTGCAAAATACTGGAGGATTGCAAACCTCCTGAAAGGGCCTGGAGATTTCCTAGAATTGCATCTGATCTCCAGTTAACAGAGATGAGTTCTCCTGGAGAAACTGGCTGCTTTGGTGGGTGGGCTCTCTGGCATGGTACCCTGCTGAGGCCCCTCCCTTCTCCAGACCCTGCTGTCTTCAGGCTCTGGTGATCAACTGTAATTCTGGGAACACTCCGTGCCCCACCTGGAGGTTGGCAACCCTAGTACCCCTTTTTCTAAGACCTTGCACACTTTCAATAAAGAGGGGACAGAGTCAGTGGTAGAGGATCTCCCTTGCATGCAGAAGGTCCCAGGTTCAATCCCCAGCATCTCCAGGATCAGGTAGTGGGTGATGTGAAAGACCTCCACCACACAGCCTGGAAGGAATGCTGCTAATCAGAGCTTTGATAGACCAGGAGCAAAGGTAGCTTCCTGTGTTCAATGTGTTCAGACCATCCATACCATCGTACATTGTCATTGGCTCTTAGAATCAAGGTAAATCAAAGGAAGTACTTCTTTACTCAGACAGTAATTGAAATGTGGAATTCATTGCCAGTGGACACAGTGGTAGCCGTGAGTGGTGGTTTTAAAAGACAGATTCATGGAAGGGAGGCCTATCAATTGCTACTAGCCATAGTAAATAATGGGAACTTCCATTTTCCAGAGGCAGGAAATAACAGTGCCAGAAGGCCCTGCCCTGTTTGTTGGACCTCCAGAATAATTGGTTGACCACTGTGTGAAACAGAGGGCTGGACTACATGGACCACTGATCTAATCTAGCAGGGCTCTTCTTAAGTATTTAAGGCAGGGGTCATTTTGTAGAAAAAGAGCTAGGGGGACTCATTAGCATAACTCATTAGCATATGCCACACCCCCTGACATCACCGGAAGTGTGTCCTCCCCACAGCCGGCGGCGACCTCCAGCGGGCACCAGCAGGGAGCTCCAGGCCCCGCCCTCCCGCACCTCACCCGGGGGGATGGCGTCCCCCCGCGTCCCCCCCAAATGACCCCTGATTTAAGGTATGGGTCAGTTACCATGAAAATGGACCTCTAAGGTATAGTTTCAATCACTAGACTCCCTCTTTTAAATCCCATTAAGCTTGATTGATTTGGATCCTCTTGGGAGTTACCAGCATATCCGTTCTGTTTTGTCCCCCCCCCCAAAAAAAGCACTATGTTATCTGTCTGGACTGGGCCTCAGGGGTTAATGAAGGGACTGTGTGGATTTAATGAGGAACTAAAAGGGGGGGTGATAGAAGTTGAATGAGGGGGGAGGCGAGAAACAAAAAGCCAATGATGAATAATGGCAAAACAATTTATTTGACTTCAAACATGTTGTAAAGGACAATAATTGTTTTAAATAGAAAGCTGTTGAATTATAATTGGGAGTAATTGAAACTTGCCACAATATTGAATAAAACATTAGATATTTTAAACAGTGTTATCTTTACAATTATCTTTGGGGATAATTGGAGTGAAGACCGTGAACTGTTGTGTGTGAGAGAGTCACCCAGGGCCCATTGTCTGCCGCGGTTGTTACTGTCGAGCATTTAATGGGAAACTATTTATAAGTAAGTGCCAGAGCTGATTCATTTGTGTTTGATGCAGGAGTTCATGAGGAAATGCCAGTCCTGCTGAGTGCAATAGACTAGTGGAGAAAGAGGGGGTTTGTTTTGTTTCCGAAGCATCTGCTTTGTAAATTAGGCCGAGAAACTTTACCTGGCAGCCAGCCATCTAGCGGCAACCCACCCTGGAAGGCGCATCTTGACAGTTATGGCTTACTTTTTCTTCGTGATGCTTGCCAGTATCACCCTCAACAGCCAGATTTAGCACACTCACAAGGCCCATTTTCTCTCCAGTCTAACATTCCATATGCTTGTGTCGATGATCAGTTTGCAATATAAAATTTTAAAAAGTACTTTGGAATGTATTTAGTCCTAGGTAGGCTATCCTAGTCTTATCATTGGGAGGGGCTGTGACTCAATAGTAGAGCATCTGCTTGGCATGCAGAAGGCCCCAGGTTCAATCCTTGGCATATCCAGTTAGAGACCAGGCAGTGGGTGATGTGAAAAACCTCTGTCTGAGACCCTGCCAGTCTGAGTAGACCATGGGTGTCAAACTCATTTTTTATGAGGGCCAGATCTGACACAAATGAGACCTTGTTGGGTCGGGCCATGTGTGTCATAAAATGTAATGCCAGGTAGTGGAGATATAAACTTTATGAAGGACACAGACAAATGCAATTAAAGATTTTTTAAACTTTAAATAAAACATGCTTAAAACACTAGCACTCTTGCAATATTTTGTTTATTTAACAGTCTCTGATAACTGACGCCTCTGCTCTGAATTATTTCATCAACATGTTTGTGCTGTAGCAGTCTTGACTATGCTGTGTATTTGTAAGCTGCAAACCTACTTTTGATTTATTGACATTCATTACAGAAATCTCATGCTCAGTATTCCTAGCCGAGGACCCAGGGGAAAACATGAAATGGCTGGGCAGTGCAACCTTTTGTACACAAGTTGCTTCATGTGCTGATCAAGAACATGAGAAGGCATCCTGACACAGACTGAGTGACATGTGTTTGTCTACAAAACTATACTGCTCCCCAGAGAAATAAGTACAACTTCGTACAAAGGAAATGTGCTGGGTGAACTTGGTCTGGACACACACACTTTCAGCCTAATCTACCTCACTGGCTTGTTGTTATTCCTCCTCTAAAATAATGCACATTGATTTCTTACTGAGAAAGACTGGATCATGAGGGCATGAATACAGTGAAAAGGGGGAGGGAACCCAGTTGTACCCAGGAGAACCCTGGCATAAAAAGCCCAACAAAACACACACACACACACACACACACACACTGTAGCAAGGCACACAAAAGCCCATACCTTGAAAAAACTTTGCTGGTTTTAAAGTTGCTTGGTATTTTCCCCGTGCGATTGAGGGAGCCCAGCAAAGCAAGCTCTCCCTTGTTCCCTCCCTCCCTCCCTTCAAGGAGGAACCTCAGCCAGTGAAAGGAAAGAAAGACTTCCCTTTGTCTCCTGCAGCCTGGCCGAGAAGCCAGCTCTGGCTGTTTCCTCCCTTCCCCTGGGAGATGGAGGGGGAGGAGCCTCAGCCAGTGGTTTACCAGACTCTCTCAATTGCACAGGAGAGGCTCGCCATCTATCTCTCCTGTGCATTTGAGAGAGACTGGTAAAGCAAGCTGGGATGTTGCAGCAGCATGAGAACTGGAAAAGGAAGTAAGAAACAGCCAGGGCCTTGCAGGCTAGATTGGGGCCCTCCAAGGGCCTGATCCAGCCTGGGGGCCACATGTTTGACACCCCTGGAGGAGACAGTAGTGACCGTGCAGGACCAAGGGTCTCATTCAGTATAAGGCAACTTCATGTGGTCATGTGTGTTCAACTCACTATTCAATATAGGAAATTTAATGCTAGTGCAACCCTGACCAATATTTGTCCAGCCAGGGTATAAATCCAACTTCTTCTTCTTCTGCTTCTCCTCCTCCTCCAGGGAGTGAATTGATTCCACTCCCAAGTAACTATGTCCACTGTTGGATTGCTGCTACCCTTACACAATTTTTCTTAATGTTCAACCCAGATCTACCTTCCCATAAGTATTTGCAGCTGCACACTCGGTGGGATTCATCATCACATAGGCAAGAAGCTGGGGATTGTTGCTAGTACATGCTCAGAACTCTGGAGTGTTGGAGTTGGTAGGAACAGTAGTTTTCTTGGTGTTCTGATTTATTTTGGGAGGCCTCAAAAACTTTCACTGGGTTATCAAATTTGATAACCTTAATTGGAACTTTATGCTTCAAATGATGGAGAAAATAGAAGTAGGACAACACTTTACCAATCTTATTGAAGCGATCTATTCCGAACAAAGAGCTAAACTGAATGTTAATAAAGACCTTACAGATCACTTCAAGGTACAAAAAGGAACAAGGCAAGGATGTCCTTTATCACCGCTACTGTTTATATGGGTATTGGAAGTATTATTACAGAAGATACAAGAAGATCAAGATATTAAAGGATTGACGCATAAAGGTTTCAGATACAAGTATAGAGCATTCGCAGACGATGTAATGTTCTTCGTGGAAAACCCAACAGAAGAGTTACCATTACTTTTTCAAAAAATAAGCGAGTTTGGAGAACTGGCAGGATTCTATGTGAATAAAAATAAAACAAAGATTATATGTAAAAATATGACTAAGCAGAAACAAGTGGAATTACAAGAACTGGTGCAATGTGAAGTGGTCAAGAAAACAAAGTATCTAGGAATTGAGCTAACTGCGAAAAATATAGTCTTGTATAAAAATAATTATGAAAAACTGTGGCTTAAGTTAACTCAAGACTTTAAGAAATGGGAGAATATGAATCTATCACTGATGGGAAGAATCTCAGTTATCAAAATGAATGTCTTACCACGATTGATGTTCTTATTCCAAACGATACCAATATTAAATAAGACAGATTTGCTGACCAAGTGGCAGCAAGAGTTATCAAAGTTCGTTTGGGGAGGCAAGAAACCAAGAATTAAGATGAAAATACTTTGTGATGCTAAAGAAAGGGGAGGGTTGCAGCTACCAAACCTAAGACTTTGTTATGACGCGGTCTGTTTAACATGGATGGAAGAATGGGTAAAGTTAAAAAATAACAGGCTTTTAAGCTTGGAGGGACATGATTGCAGGTTTGGTTGGCATGCGTATTTATGGTACGGTAAGGTAAAAATGGATAGCTTTTTTAAGCATCACCTGGTAAGAAAAGCATTG
>NW_015173215.1:120652-138947 GCF_001447785.1 Gekko japonicus | reverse complement strand
AAAAAAAGATCTCAAATATGTATAAAATATTATTAAAATGGTATACGGAAGATGAGACAGTTAAGGAAAAAATGTTAAAGTGGGCAATTAATATGAATAAAGAAGTGACGATTGAATCTTGGGAATATTTGTGGAAAAATTCTATTAAGATATCGACTTGTACCAATGTTAGAGAAAATTGCTATAAAATGATGTATAGATGGTACATGACTCCGAAAAAAATAGCAAATATGAACCAAAATATGTCTAATAGATGTTGGAAATGTAAGAAACATGAAGGCTCATTTTACCATATGTGGTGGACTTGTGAAAAAGCTGTGGATTTCTGGACGAAAATCCACAGTGAAATGCAGAAAATACTACAATGCTCTTTTAAAAAAGCACCGGAAATTCTGCTTTTGGGATTAAAGATGGAAGAAGTCAATGCGACAAAAAAAACTCTACTCTGGTACTTAATAACGACAGCGAGAATGATATATGCACAATACTGGAAACTGGAAAAAGTACCAGAGATTGAGGACTGGATTCAAAAAGTTCTGTTCATGGCAGAAATGGACAAAATTACAAAGAAACTAAACAACAAAGAAGATGAAGAATTTTTTGAAGAATGGAAGGACTTCAAAATTTATCTGGAAAAGAACTGGGATGTGAAACAAAACTTACTGTGTTTAGAACAATATTAAGCAAATTGATGTTATCTATAAGTTAGCGACAAGAAACAAGATGTTAATAACTGATGAAATATATATGAGTGTGGGAAAAGGGGTGAAAGCATTGCGGGAAGCCACAGGAGGGGGAAGGAGTAATGAACGTAGGGTAAGCAAAGGTATTCTTTTTAAAGGTTTAATGTTTAAATGTTGGATTCCTATGAATGAAAAATAATAATAAAAATTTTGTTTACCAAAAAAAAAACACAACTTTCACTGGGAAGTCATGCCAAAAAAGAGTAAATTATCCCTCCAAGGTTTAAATGGGGAAAATGTACAATGTGCATTTGCAAACACCCAGACCAACACTTACAAATGCCCATCAACTGTTTGTGAGTGTTTTGCAGAGAAGAGAAGAAGAGATTGGATTTATACCCTACCCTTCACTACCCAAAGGAGTCTCAGGGCAGTTTACAATCTCCTTTCCCTCCCCCTCCCCAAAACAGACACTCTGTGATGTAGGTGGGGCTGAGAGCGCTCTTTCGAGAACTGCTTGTGAGAGAACAGCTCTGAAATAACTTGTAACAAACTGTGAGACCCCCAGCCCAATTACACTCAACAACTCTCTCTTGGCAGTGATGAGTTTATTGAGATGTATGCAAATCCAGAAAGTCACTGTGTTAGAACTGAGGACTTTTGGCGGGTACAAGCTTAATATAGATAATTTAAATAAAATCCCCTTCCTTCCCCATGCATACATCACATTCACACCACACCTAACGTTGCCATCCCAACCAAGTGAAAGATATACGTTTTGGTTATCAGCAACTCAAGCTGATACAGAGGAACTCTCAAGGACACCTTCCCCTGGGATTACCTTCTGCGTAATCAGAACTCAGCACAATTCCATAGGCACATATGTGATCCCACACAAAATGTGAGTCTTCCTGCATCCTGGAGAACAGGGAGAAGCTTCATGGGGAGTTGGATGTGAGACTGGCAAAGGTGGTAGAGAGGACAGTTCTCTTTTTTGGGAGGTGGGGAGAGTCACTGAGCTCCAGTAAACCACTGTCAGCCCTGCCTTTGGTGAAGCAGATTGTTTGTATGCCTTAAAGACACTAAGTGGGGAATTAAATCTTCCCAGATGATTCTGGAGTCTCTGACAGGACAGGTTGAATGGTATCATATGCTGAGCATCTGGAGTATATTAGCATCTTTCTTGAAGGACAGATGGAAAGGAGAAGGATCCCCCCCTTTCCTAAGTACCATTCACTTGACCTATTTGTCTCCAGCACAGGCAGCAGATCAAACTAGGGAAGGGAGGAAACTGAAGAGACTACAGGGCGTAGCAAACAGGGGGAGTGAGAGGTTTGTGGAGTGCAGGGTGGCTCACAGAACAAAAGTGCAGTGCATCACCTTAAACACAGTTAAGTGCACACCCAGACACCACCTGCCTGTTGTCAAATGATGTCATGTTAGTTGATCTCTATGAATCCATGATGGACAATGATTGCAAAGGTCCTTTTTTGTTTTGTTTTGCAACTGCTATTTCTGAAAAAGGAGCTTACAATCTCATGTTTGATATAAGGGAGCGCAACGCAGGGGGGAGGGGGTGGAACAGTCCAGGAGTGCACCTTTATAATGAAATAGGTTGGGAGCATTATCTGGCTTTTGTGGCACTGACTTCTACATTTGTAATTCCACTTTCTGCATTATTTGTAGTATACCTTGCCTTAAACAACTCGCTTGCATCGTTTTCTAACTCTGTACTCCTAGACTTTTTTTTTGATGTCTACTTCATTTCATATCCTGAAATCTGCCTTGAGTAACAGTGAGAGAGGTGGGCTTTTAAAAGGGGCTTTTAAAAGGGTATCAGCCACAGACATGGGGGATATCTGGGGTATTATGTATATTTTAAATAATTATGCATTTTAACCATAATGTATAAGTTTCCTAGAGCCACAGGGAAAGGTGGGATATCTCTCTATATAATAATTCTCTGTTGGTGGTGGCACGCTGCTGAACATTGCACATGGCGCCCACAGCCTTTGGCTCCGTGATCTGTCAGTCAGAAGCTGTCCCTATCCACTGGTTGCATTGCCCTATCTCCAACATTCTAAACAGTTTGCTGTTCCTCTCCCACCCATAGCCAGTCAGAACACAGAGGTTATTTGCATATGTGGCCTGATTGGCCTTTGCCTCGGAACACAGAGGTCGTTAGAGGCCTTTGCCTCTAACATTCTAAACAGTTTGCTGTTGCTGTTCTGAGGTAAAATGTGTTCTGAGGTACCCTTAGTGCCTGGTGGGAGAAACCATTGTTACCGATCTCCAGGTGAGAGCTGAAGATCACTCAGAATTACAACTGCTTTCCAGATGGCAGAGATCAGTTCCCCTGGAGAAAATGGTGGACTCCTGCTGAGATGGCCCCTGTATGACAGCCAATGTGATGTAGCAGTCAGGGCTTCAGAGCATGGTAGAGGCTGCAGGTGAGGGGGTGGTGGAAAGCTGAAGAGTGAGTGGGAAATAAAGGAGATAGGGTTGCCAACTCCAGGTGGGAAATTCTTGGAGATTTAAGGGATGGAGCCTGGAGAGGGGGAGGTTTGAAGAGGGGTCTTCAGGTAGCAGAGATCAGTTCCTCTGGAGAAAATGGTGGACTCGGGGAGAGGAGATGGAAAGCCGAAGTCAGAGGGGAAGATAAAGGTAGGTTGATGGTTGGCTGGGAAGGAGATAGGGTTGCCAATTCCAGGTTGGGAAATTCCTGGAGATTTGAGGGGTGGAGCCTGGAGAGGGTGGGGGTTGAGGAGGGGTGGGACCTCAGACAGGTACAATGCCATAGACTCCACCCTCCAAACCAGCCATTCCCTCATGGGGAACCATTGTTGCTAATCTCCAGGTGGGGGCTGGAGATCACTCAGAATTACAACTGCTCTTCAGGTAGCAGAGATCAGTTCCTCTGGAGAAAATGGTGGACTCGGTGTCATACCCTGCTGAGGTTGCCACAGTAAATTGACACTGAGTGCCCAAGGCTGGGGCACTCTCCCAGAGCCTCTTTCTAGATCTCATCTCCACTTGAGAAAATGGAGCGGTGGCGCAGGCAGTTAAATGCCTGCATGTAACATCACTCGTGCAGCCACTATGGCTGTTCGAGACCCACCGCGGTCGAGGTGAGCTCTCGACCCTTGTCCTAGCTCCCGCCCACCCAGCGGCTCGAAAGCTAAATGTAATCTTAATGCGAGTAGACAAATGGGTACCTACCCTTAGAAGGGTAGGGGGCACCCTCCTCCAGCGAGGTGTGTGGAGGCGATAATGGTGGTGGCAATGGCGGTGGCGGCGGACATTGGCTGCAGCAAAGGTGTTCCGGCAGTGAAGGCAGTGTGGCGCAATGCAGCAGCAGTGGCAGCAGCAGCAGGGCCGGAGGAGCGATCCCTGGTGGCCAGCGGTAACATCGGGTGGCTGTCAGCGGCGAGGCAGAGGCGGAGGCATGCGATGAGGTCATCAACAGGCATGGCGGAGCCAGAAGGATGTGGCCGAGGCTGGAAGAGGCCGCATCGTGTGCCGGCCCGCCTGAGTGCCAGAGAACATAAGAACATAAGAACATAAGAGATGCCAATGTTGGATCAGGCCAAAGGCCCATCCAGTCCAACACTCTGTATCCCACAGTGGCCAGAAATACCAGTGCCATCAGGAGGTCCACCAGTGGGGCCAGGACATTAGAAGCCCTCCCACTGTTGACCCCCCCCAAGCACCAAGATGACAGAGCATCACTTGCCCCAGAGTCCCTATCTATACCTTGTGGCTAATAGCCACTGATGGACCTCTGCTCCATATGCTTATCTAATTCCCTTTTGAAGCCGTCCATGCTTGTAGCCGCCACCACTTCCTGTGGCAGTGAATTCCAAGTGTTAATCCCTCTTTGGGTGAAGAAGTACTTCCTTTTATCTGTTCTAACCCGACCGCTCAGCAATTTCATGGAGTGCCCACGGGTTCTTGTATTGTGAGAAAGGGAGAAAAGTACCTCTTTCTCTACCTGCTCTTTCCCATGCATAATCTTATAAACCTCAATCATGTCACCCCTCAGTCGTCGTTTCTCCAAGCTAAAGAGCCCTAAGCGCCTTAACCGTTCCTCATAGGGAAAGTGTTCCAACCCTTTTATCATTCGAGTTGCTCTTTTCTGCACTTTTTCCAAAGCTATAATATCCTTTTTAAGGTGTGGTGACCAGAATTGCACACAGTATTCCAGATGAGGTCGCACCATTGATTTATATAGCGGCATTATGATATTGGCTGATCTGTTTACAATACCCTTCCTAATAATCCCCAGCATAGCATTGGCCTTCTTTATTGCAGTCACACACTGTCTCGACATTTTCAGTGAGTTATCTACTACAACTCCAAGATCTCTCTCTTGATCTGTCTCTGCCAGTTCAGACCCCATCAACGTGTATTTATAGTTAGGATTTTTGGCTCCAATGTGCATCACCTTGCACTTGGCCACATTGAACCCCATTTGCCATGTTGACGCCCACTCGCCCAACTTTGACAGATCCCTTTGGAGTGCCTCACAATCCTCACTGGTTTTCACCACCCTGAACAACTTCGTATCATCCGCAAATTTAGCCACTTCACTGCTTACTCCCAACTCCAAATCATTAATGAACAAGTTAAAAAGCAGTGGACCAAGTACTGATCCCTGCGGTACCCCACTGCTTACCACCCTCCACTGAGAGAACTGCCCATTTATACTCACTCTCTGTTTTCTATTAATTAGCCAGTTTTTGATCCATAAAAGGACTTGTCCTTTTATCCCATGATTTTTGAGCTTGCTTAGGAGCCTTTGATGAGGAACTTTATCAAAAGCTTTCTGGAAGTCAAGGTAAACAATATCTATTGGATCCCCCTTGTCCACATGTTTGTTCACCCCCTCAAAGAACATTAACAGGTTAGTGAGACAAGATCTTCCCTTACAGAACCCATGTTGAGTCTGCCTCAATAGGTTTTGTTCATCTATGTGCCTACTAATTCTTTCCTTAATAATGGTTTCCACCAATTTACCCGGTATCGACGTCAGACTGACTGGCCTGTAATTTCCCGGATCTCCTCTGGAACCCTTTTTAAAGATGGGAGTGACATTAGCTACCTTCCAGTCCTCAGGAATGGAGGCTGATTTTAAGGAGAGATTACATATTTTTGTCAGGAGATCCACAAGTTCACAATTGAGTTCTTTCAGAACTCTTGGATGTATGCCATCTGGGCCTGGTGATTTATCAGTTTTTAAGTTGTTTATCAGTTTTAGGACCTCCTCTCTCGTCACCTCAATCTGACTCAGGTCTTTCAACACCCCTCCCGAACTCAGCGGCTCTGGAGTGGGCAAGCACCTCTCATCTTCCACAGTGAAGACGGAGGCAAAAAATGCATTTAGCTTCTCAGCCATTTCCCTATCATCCTTCAGTACTCCTTTTACCCCTTGGTCATCCAAGGGCCCCACTGCCTCCCTGGCTGGTTTCCTGTTTCTAATGTATTTGAAGAAAGTTTTATTGTTGGTCTTTACATTTTTTGCTATATGCTCCTCATATTCCCTTTTTGCATGCCTGACCACAGACTTGCATTTTATTTGCCATAGCCTGTGTTCTGTTTTATCAGCCTCACTGTGACTAGCTTTCCACCGCTTAAAGGAATCCTTTTTACCTTTTACAGCTTCCATTACTTTGTTTGTTAACCATGTAGGCTTTTTCTTATACCTGTTTGTGCCTTTCCTAACCTGCGGAATATATTTTATTTGAGCTTCTAGAATTGTAGTTTTAAACAGTTTCCAAGCTTCCCCAATGGTTTTGACCCTTTCTACTTTTCCCTTCAGTTTCCTCCCCACATGTCCCCTCATATCAGAAAAATTACCCCTTTTAAAGTTAAAAGTGGTTGTGTGAGTCTTTTTGGCCAATTCCCTATTTGTACAAATGTTGAACTCAACAACATTATGATCACTGTTCCCAAGCGGTGCAATCACTTTTACATCTCTCACCAGGTCTTGAGTGTTACTTAGGACCAAATCAAGGATCGCCTCTCCCCTGGTAGGTTCCATGACCATCTGCTCCATAGCACAGTCATTTAGAGTGTCTAGAAACTCAATCTCTTTCTCTCGACTAGAACACATATTGACCCAATCAATGTGTGGGTAGTTAAAATCACCTATTACGACACAGTGTTTTTGTCTAGCTGCTATCTTTAATTCATTCATCATTTTATAATCCTCCTCTATCTTTTGATCCGGTGGGCGATAACAAACTCCCAGTGTTAAGTTTCCTTTTGGCCCCCCTATTTCAACCCACAGAACTTCAAGAAGCGAATCCAATTCTCTTAGCCTCTCGATCTTTCTGGACTTTATACCCTCTCTGACATACAGAGCCACCCCACCTCCAACCCTTCCCCCCCTATCCTTCCGATATAATATATAACCGGGAATCACCGTATCCCACTGATTTTCCTCATCCCACCAAGTTTCTGAAATACCCACAATGTCTATTTTTCCCTCTGACACCAAGCACTCCAACTCCCCGATTTTACCTCGGACACTTCGAGCATTTGTATAGAAACAGCTGTAATTTCCCATACTGGTTAAGCCTGCCACCTTCCTCTTGCAATCTCGAGACCTTGTCAGGCAGTCCATGTCACTAGCCATGGTCTCAGTGGACAATTTCAATCCACCTCCCTGTAGAAAAGCAACAGGTACCCCCTCATCTCTCTGAGATGAGCCAACCCGAACCAGAGACTTTTCATCTCCTGTCGGCTTTCCCCCAATATTCAGTTTAAAAACTGCTCTGCCACCTTTTTGATTTTAAGCGCCAGCAGCCTGGTTCCTTCTCGGGACAAGTGGAGACCGTCTCGCCTGTACAGCTCCCTCTTGTTCCAAAAAGAATCCCAGTGCCTAACAAACCTGAACCCTTCCCCTCTACACCATCGTCTCATCCACGCATTGAGACTCCTGATCTGTGCCTGTCTCTCCGGCCCTGCGCGTGGAACAGGTAGCACTTCTGAGAAGGCTACCTTGGAGGTCCTGGCCTTGAGTTTCCTGCCCAGCAGCCTAAATTTCTCCTCCAGGACCTCACGACTGCATTTCCCCACATCGTTGGTGCCGACATGCACCACGACCACTGGCTCCTCCCCAGCACTATCTACCAGCCTATCTAAAACACGCGTAATGTCCGCTACCTTTGCACCAGGCAGGCAAGTCACCATACGGTCAGTACGCGGGTTCGCCACCCAGCTGTCTACCTGCCTAAGGATCGAATCACCCACTACCAAGAGCCCCCCTCCCACCCTGCCCAGGGATGGTTCCTTGGTGCAAAAGGATAACCGCTCACCAGCTGGGGAAGAGGTCCCTTCTGAGGGCACATTCCCCTTATCCTCAGCACGGTGCCCTGTTTCCCCTAGACCCTCATGCTCCCTGACAGCAGCGGGGCTGCCAGATCCAGAGTGGGACGTAGCTAACAAGTCCCCGAGAGTCTTTTCTGTGCGCCTAGCTGACTGTCTCTGCTTCTCCAGGTCAGCCACCTTGGCCTCAAGGGAGCACACACGTTCCCTGAGAACCAGGAGCTCCTTGCACCGAGCACACACCCAAGACTTCTGCCCAGTGGGCAGATAGTCATACATGTGACACTCTGTGCAAAACACTGGATAGCCCCCAACCCCCTGCTGGCATTCTGGCTTCATAATTCTTTTAAAATAAGTAAATGTAATCCCCCTTTTAAATCCCTTTGTATTTATGTGTTTTTTTCTTGTCAAAGTCAAATTACTTTATGGGGAAAACAAGGAGCCTAGGGTTTTCACTTTCTGCCTCTTCTTGGGCGTCTCACAGAGCCCCTAGGCTCCGGGCCAGCGCCCTCTTCGTGCGTGCGCGCATAGTGCGTGCGCGCCGCGTCCGCGTCACCCGGAAGTGATGCCGGACGCTGGGGGCGGAGCCACACCATTTGAGGGGAAAACTCTTTGTTTTCCCCTCAAATGGCATGGCTCTGCCCCCAGCGTCCGACGTCACTTCCGGGTGACGCGGTCGCAGGGGTGGGGTTTCCCCCGGGCCCCGATTCCGTGGGAGTGGGAATCGGGGCTCGAAACCGGGGGGAATTCCACCCCCCGGGGGCATCTGGCAGCCCTAACAACGGGCCTTATTCCTAGTAAATAAACAAGAACATGTTTTCATGCCGGTTACCCATGTTTAGGCTTCCTGTCAATTGGGAAAGTTGGGGAGAGACTCAGAGACTGTCAATTTTGCAAAACAAGCAAACAAAAATTGAGTTAAAGAGCAATTTAAGGAAAGTCCCACTTTTCCTGTCTCACGGAATATAAACAAACGAGTGCTGCTCGTTAACAGGTTCTGTTCTGTTCCTGCCACTTTATTGGGGTTAATTAGACTGTTGTCTCCCCATAGTCTTTAAAGAGATCAGTGATGCCAGCAAGCAGCTACACATGAAATGCAAAGGATCTGGACCAGGGGAAGCAAGAACACGAACCGAGTGGCATGCATGACTGACTCCCTGCCGGAGCTATCCCAAAGCAGCCAAAAGAAAGGTCAAGAGAAGAGAAAAAATGAAAGGACACTGTCAAGTTGATTCCCATCTCTCTTCCCTCCTCTACTCCCTTGATCTTATTAGGAGCAAGAATTAGCGTTTTGGTCTTTGGGGCATGCACACACCAAATGAAAGTTGAAAATCTGGCCACACATTGCAGTGCTGAAGTTGTTGGTGCTTCAACAATCGCACACAGGGCTGACTGAAGGATTTTTGGTGCCCCTGGCAAACTATGAGTTTGCCACCACCACATTCAATACAGAGAAAAAGGAGAATAAACTTTTACCTTTATGTACTTGACATTCAAAATGAATACTGCAGAAATAAGCATAGAACCAACTTCCATCTAATTAGATGCCCTTGATCAAGTTCACCTAGATGGGCTACAGTCAGAGTTTTCACCCATTATTTCAAATCAAGATAGGATTTTTGGCAGATCCTGGCTCATGAGTCTCTTTTATCTCTCCATTCTACTTTCAGTCTCAAATCCACTTTCTTCTACTTTTCTTTCCCTCTTTCTCCCTCTGGACTGACTGTTATCAAACTGTGTTCCAGGAATTCCTGAAGTTTCTTGGAAGCATCTCAGGTTTCTCAATGAAAAGATCAGGAAGGGAGGACAAGCTTCTTGATTATTTCCCACTTTCCCCTGCAAACAGCAGCTACAATATGCTCATAGAAGGCCCACCACAATATGGCTGGTATTCCACTGAAGCTGAGAAGACCCTACAATCTTCAAAGTGCTCTAGAACCCTCTGCAATACATAACAATCCCTTGGCAGGTGAAGCAGCAGTCCTTCCCTGAAGGCAGACTGGCTCTGGTCTTCTGTTGCTTCCAACCACCACTTCCTATGCATCTCATATTGGTATGCAAGTCAGAGAACGATTCCATCTATTCTGACTCAGAGTGGCACTTTCAGATCTCAGGCACCAAAGGGCCTTTCTCAAGATCTGCTATTTTGGTTCCTTGCTGGGGAGAAAAGTGTGATATAAATGAAATAAACACCTGACATCTTTTAACTAGAGATGCCAAGGACCGAACCTGGATCTTTCTGCATGCAAAGCTCCACTTCTGAACCACACACCCATCCTTTCGATCCAGATTTTCAAGGAGGAAGAGGATAGTCACCTCAGAACCAATGCTTGACCGATCTTATTTTCATATATCTTGTTTATATCCTCTGTCCCCATTCGCCCAAACCCACAAGCCACCTAAGGAAAAGTTGAAGACCTCTTTAAATTTGAGACAGCTGTCTTTAGTATAGCTACATTAAATATAAAAATCCCTCTACACAAAAAGAAGAAAAAAAGAGAGGACTTCAGTCCTGCAAAAGTGATAAATCAATTACGAAACTGAAACCTCGATTACAGTGCTGTCTGCTTAATTATTTGACAAGTTAATTAATCTCCTAAGTGATTGCTATTGCTCTGCCGTTGCCTTGGTAAAACAGTAGACTTTAGCAATGCCAAGTCCTGCAGATCTTGGCAATACGGAATTTAATAAGACACCTGGAAAACGGCTGATAATAGGCGTTAAGTGAGGTCAATCTACCTTCGTCAGAAAAACTAGAACAGTTCCTACTTCTTGCCTGAAGGTGTTTCTGTGGCTAATTATTTTGCTACAACTAATTACGCCGTCTGTGTTCATCAGCATAGTTCCCCCTCCCTGTACTTTTCAAGAAGCCTGACTTTTCCTCTTCCATGAAGCTACTGAACTGTGTCACCATAGGACGGCGCCACTTGACTTGGGAGAACAATGGGGATGTCACTCGTTCCCCTCCTAGGAGACAACACAATTACAGCTGCCACAGTAATTGATGCTGATGGTTTTAGTGAGAGAGATGGACACACATTATTACCCCATCAATCTTGTTCTGCACGGGTATTCTGTCTCTGGGTTTCTTCTTCTTCCGAGGCTGCAAATTGACTCGAGGCGGTCTTGTTGAGATCCAGTGATGACAGACACGGGGCATCTGACAAGAGAAAGAGCACGGTTTAGAGACAGAAAATAGAAAAGAACTCCCTTGGACCAAGGACTCATTTTTGCAATCGATACTTTCCATTTTGAAAGGTCGTCTTTGACTGTAGTCATGGCCCAGGTGGATTCAGATCTAAAGATCAAGGGCCAGACTAAATGTTGGCCCAGAAACACAAGTTCTGTTCCTCCTTTGTATGTATACAGCAGCCTTATCTCAAGCTGGATCATTGATCCATTTAGCTGAGTGCTATCTATGCTGACCTGCAAGCAGCTCTTCAGGGTCTCAGGCAGAGAAAAGGCCAGGGATTTTTAACTACTGTGGATGGTAGATATCTTCATAGTCTAGCCTGATCCCATCAGATCTCAGAAGCTAAGCAGGGTCAGCCCTGGTTAGTACTGGGGTGGGAGACCACCGAGGAGTGCCAGGGTTGCTGCACAGAGGCCTGCAATGGCAAACCGCCTCTGTTTGTCTCATGCCTTGAAAACCCTACAGGTCACCATAAATCAGCTGCAACTTGATGGCAATTTCTACCCCCAGGTATGATTTGATATGGTAAATATGGATACAAAAAACAACATCAGAACTTCCTTTCTGGATCAGACCAAATGTCCCTCTAGTTCCTCAACACTTGAGCAGGACAATGGGCCAGGGGGCTTCTTGGAAGATCCCAGTTTGCACACAGATGTCTGACGGTACTGAAATTCCAGTGTGTGGCATATCAGTATTATTCAGGTAATGCAAGCAATCCAAAAGACATTACTGTAAGTGCAGCTACTGCTCAGTGAATAAAGTGCATGGGATGGAAAAATGTATTCCAGGGGAATGTTCTGTAACAGTACAAATGTATTGTTTGGGAATAAATATGTATTTAATTTACAGCCAAATGCCCCAATTGAGTTGGTTTTTACATAAGCTGTAAATGGCAGGTGGTGGAAAGGAAGCTTTGGGATGGAGTAAATGGAGTGCAAAAATAACGGGGTGCCCTCTTCCCCCCCCCAGATGAAGATGGTAAATTGCAGACATTGGCGACAGGGAGAACTCCCACATTTAATCCCAAAGAAAATGCTTGATATTTGGGCTGACCGACTGGGACATTTCATACAGTGACACTCCTTTCTCCTGTAATCAAAGCACTGGGGGGGGGGGGAGAGTGTGTTTTTAAAAAGCAATAGCATAAAAAAATAAAAATAAAATACCCATTCATATGTATTTAAAAGGAAGCATTTCATTAGCTTTGACGCCTCTGGGATGCAGAAACACAGTCGCTGTCATGCTTGTCACAGCGAAGATGTGATTACCCGAGTCTAAAATGCTAACACAATCGGCTCATTACACAATCGTCTCATTAATGTAATGGCGATTCGCAGTGTCCTTTAAGAGGCTCTGTTCCCCCAAACGGCACAGCCGCAAGGGAGGTGTGTCTTAATTTCTGGCCTCCAGGGGGTGTCTGCACCAGAGCGGAAGCTTTTAATCGGGTGCCTATGCTGGATGGGTGAGTGGCTGCATAATGCCTCTGTTGTCCCGCTCTCCACAAGTGGCAAGTCGGGAAGGAGAGAGAATACATCGCAGAGGTGGATCTAACCATCCGCCCTGGAGCCTGCCTCCATCCTGCCCCCAGAGCCAATTTGGTGTAGTGGTTAAGTGCCCGGACTCTAATCTGGGAGAACAGGGTTTGATTCCCCACTCCTCCACTTGAACCTGGCTGGATGACCTTGGGCAAGCCATAGTTCTGGCACAGCTGTTCTTGAAAAAGAGCAGTTTCTGTCAAGAGCTCTCTCAGCCCCACCTACCTCACAGGGTGTCTGTTGTGGCGAGGGGAAGGGAAAGTAGTTTGTAAGCCGCTCTGAGACACCTTTGGGTAGTGAAGGGCGGGGTATAAATCAAATCTCTTCTTCTTCTTCTTCTTCTTCTTCTTCAATGGAAGAGTCACTTAATTTAGAGGAAGCTTCCTTAGACTGGTTGCAAACTTGTGCCAAAGAGAAAGGTGGGGTATAAATGTTTTCATAAATTAATGTTAAATTAATGTTAAAAATAATAAACTTTGCTCAGTGGAGTGGTAAGAGAGAGCTAGGATCCACCCTGCTATCTGTTGTTGAAGCCGGTGTAACAACAGTATGAACGAATACACAGGACCTTACTTGACTATATTCTCCCATGTTGACATGGGGGGGGCATTAACCCTTTTTTTCTGCTTCATTTCCATAATCTCCCCTGCCCAGCTGTTTTTTGCCCCCTAGATGCATCTACAGGGTCTGTCTGTGGTACTGCCCAACCTGGATCTCATTGGATCTCAGAAGCTAAGCAGGGTCAGCTCTGGTTAGGCCTCGGATGGAGACCACCACGGAAGTCCAAGGTTGCTACACAGAGGCAGGAATTGGCCGACAACCTCTTTTCTTCTCTTGGCTTGAAAACCCGGTGAGGGGTCACCATAAGGCACCTCCGACTTGACAGCACTTTCTACCACTATATGTTTCACACACAGACTGGGATTTTTCAAAGTGGTATTGTCACTTGGTATTCAGTGTTCCCTCTAAGCTGTGGAGCCCTGTGAGCAAAAATTCCACTTTGTGAGCTACCGGCATTAAAGTTGTGAGCAGGTGATTTGGCTACTGCATAAATGAGTCCGCTCTGGAGCCAGCCCTTCCTGGGCTAACACAGAAATGTGTGAGCTGGAGGCTAAAAAACTGTGAGCTAGCTCACACTAACTCAGCTTAGAGGGAACACTATTGGTATTGTCATTGTCCAGCTGTGTACGAACATGGTTCAGTCTAATCTCCAGACAGGTAAATAAGGCCTTCCATTCCACTTGTGACTCAGCTTGAGATTTTTCTAAAGTGGGAAAACAGTGCTGTACTGAACATTCTTGAATGGGTTGACAGTCCATAAAAAAACACAAACCCATAACCGCCCACGGCTACCTGTTTGCGTCAATGAACAGGTTCTGAACATACAGCAGTGAGGTTTGCGTCAATGAACAGGTTCTGAACATAAAGCATCCCTAGGTGCAGCCCACATGGTTGCTTAATTTTTCAGGGGGCACCTCAGTGCTTGATGTGGCCACAGAGAATCACTCAGAAGCCACAAGTCTTCGCATCTGTGTGCGGGGCCAATGCATAGAGGTGGGAGCCGGACTTTGCATGTCTGCCTCAGCCTTAATTGTGTGAGCTGAGCACAGTGTGTGAGTTTGTACAAACTGTATCTGACTTATGATTGAGAACACTGCTTTTTGAGGACTCGGAGTCCTAGCCGTGTAGCTTGTGTGAGTACAATTTACTAACATGGAAGTGCTGTGCCCATATTGGAGCCAATGATTATAGGAATGAACTAGGCTATTATGGGCTTTTCTGCCATTCTTCCAGAGCTGTTAATCACCCACTGCATTGCATTGAACTTTCACTTTCTGGGTGCGTCAGGTCTTTTAGGAGTTTCTGCATACTTTTATGATGACTTCAGAGTCAGTACGGTGTTGCCCCGGGGCATCCAAAAGGGCATCTGCGGTGGACTTAAAGACTGATACAAGTCAGAGGTAATGCTCAGCAGACTTCTTACCTCAGACTGTGGGACACTGCCCATGTCTCTGGCCGTTTCCGCTCTTTTCCCCACTCCTCATTTCTATGATCACATCTCCCTCAGGTTTGCTTTCTCCCATTCTGCTCCCTCTTGGCTGGCGGCAGAGAGGAACAGAAGGCTGGGTTTCTCCCCCCCCCCCTTTGCACACTGGACCCCAGGGAGGGATCTTTTCCCCCTTCCCCAAAGCCAATCTCCACACAACCTTTGGAGGGCAGGTAGAGGGGCAGCCGCAGGGGGGTCTCCTGCAAGTTTGATTCCCCTAGCTTGCAGGGGGGGCATTTGACACACTCCTCCCCCCCTTTGCACATTGGACCCTAGAAACCTTTTGCCCCTCCCCCAAAGCCAATCTGCATCAAACTTGGAGGGCAGGTAGAGGGGCAGCCGCAGGGGGGTCTCCTGCAAGTTTGATTCCCCTAGCTTGCAGGGGGGGCATTTGACACACTCCTCCCCCCCTTTGCACATTGGACCCTAGAAACCTTTTGCCCCTCCCCCAAAGCCAATCTGCACACCACTCAGAGGGCAGGCAAAGGGGCAGCCTGGGGAGGTCCTCTGTGACTCTGATGCTTCTAGCTTGGGGGGGAGGTTGACACACTCCTTCCCCCTTTGCTCATCAGACCCTAGGGAGGGATATTTTCCCCCATTCCCAAAGTCAGGCTGCACACGACTCAGAAGGCAGGCAGAAGTCCTCTGCGAGTTTGATGCTTCTAGCTTGCAGGGGGACCGTCTGACCCACTTCTCCCCACTTTTGCACATTGGACCCTCAGGAGGGATCATTCCCCCCTCCCCACAAGTCAACCTGCACACAACTTGGAGGGGGATATATTAAAATGATAGGATTGCCCACTGGAAACAACAGGAGAGGCTTGAAGGACTGTTTGTTTGTTTTTTAAAAAAGTAAAACCGGGGGGGGGGCAGATGCCAGCCAGCTGCTGAGCTTGCGTCCCTCTATGGGTTGTGCATGCCTGGAGTAGCACAGTGGCAGCTAGCCAAAGGGGGTGGGGGAAAGGAGAGGAGAGAAAGGGGAGGGGGCAGTGCACCCCATCCCTTGCTGATGCACTTGGCCAAGTCAGTGGCAACTGGACGCCCCCTCCACAGATCAAAAGTGACATTAGCCACAATTAAGCAAAACATGTGGTGTTTGGTTGTAGATACAGAATGCATACCAGAATACACAGAGGTCATTTCGTAGGAAAAGAGGTGCAGGAGCTCATTAGCATAACTCATTTGCATATGCCACAACCCCTGACATCGCCGGAAGTGTGTCAGAAGGCAACACCCACCGCTCAGGCTCCACTGGACTGTTCTGGATTGCTAGCTATTAGGAGGGGAACGTGCAGATCTGTCCTCACTGAGGAGGGAGAGCTTGTACCTGAATAAAACTTGGTCTTAAAGGTGCCACTGGACTGTTTTGGACCGGGGGGCTGGGGGGAGGGCTCTGCAGCTTACCTGGCTGCTTCTTGCTCTGACTGAGGGCTGCTGGGAGTAGGGGGGTGGGGCTTGTTGCATGTGCCTGCCCCCTGGACTCTTTACTGCTGGAGCTCCGCTCCTGTGCGCTCCTGCAGGAAATGACTCCTGGGAATACACAAAAATAAACTGGAGAAAAAAGAATAGTGCCGAGGGCAGAGGCGCACAATACGAAGCTAACCTTAAAGGCTCAGCTGCTCGGATTCTCCGGAGTAAGCTACAGTGGGCTGTCAGTGCAGAAGGGGCCTGTGTTTGGTCCTATTTCCCAGTGTGTAACTTGTGAACAGAACTACAGAATTTCGGGGGGGGGGGGAATTCCTTGAGAATTTTGCAAACTCTGGTTGCCCAGGAGCATTTCCCCCTTTATCTCTTTTTAAAATACTTATTTCTCCTAGAGTTCAGTGACATCTGATCCTAATAAGCGGGTATTGAATTTGTAGTGCATTAATTATGAAGAAAGATGGCTCTCTCTCATGTGAAGAAAATATATGTAAAAGTTAGGTGGAGGGGTTGTTGGTGATGTTTTGGCACTTGATGCTTCTGAGATAATCATTTCTTCCTAACAATTTCAATGTGCTATTGCCAGGAGTATTATAAAACAAGGAGACATTTTCTTTAATAATGTATCTTTTTTTCTCTTTGCTGAATAAATGACATGTGTGTTTCTTTATTAGAGTTTTGTTGAGAACCACACGGCATACCAAATTCATCCCAGGCAGAGCAGCTACTGAATTAATGATTCTCTATCACAGATGAATTTTGCCCTTGGTGCCTTGGACTGAGCTGTGCATTTGTTGCAGATTTTTGAAAACCCTATTTTTTCCATACTTAAAAATATGCTTTGGGTAAATAGTCTCAAAATATGGGTGAGAGTTTTAAACAGCAAAGGGCAGATTGAGCAAAATGTTAATTGATATTCATTCCCAACAAAAGCCCCGGGAATTCACGTTGGAATCTGGTTTGGATGCACAGATGCAACTATAATATTGCCTGATTGACTTGGAGTTTAAATAGAACAGTAGGGACAGAAATGACCTGGCCAAGCTAGACATGACCTAGGAGTCCCGAAAACAGGAATGCTGCAAATATTGTGTGAAACATATTTGACAGCTAAACTGAGGCTGCTCAACTCAATGGTAATCAGATGTGAGGCACTTGCCGGATTTGTTCTGATTGGCATTGAACAGCTCAAACACCTGCAAACAGGTTTGCATCAGGCTTTTTGACAACTTTTTTGTGTGCAAAGCTAGTGCCAGTCCAAAGAGCTTGGACAACATTAGTGTCACTAAGGGGCTACCTAAATGAAACTGAAACTAAAAGAGCTGCGGTGGCTCAAGTGGTTAAGACGCTGAACTGCAGGCTGTGGAATGTCAGTAGCTCAGCAGTTCAAGACCCGGGTTCCGCAAGACGGGGTGAGCTCCTGTCTCTAGTTCCAGCTTCTGCCAACCTAGCAGTTCGAAAGCAAGAAATTGCAAGTAGATAAATAGGGACCACTTCACTTGGTGGGAAGGTAACAGCGTTCCGTGTGCCTTGGTGTTTAGTCATGCCGGCCACATGACCACAGAAACGTCTTCGGACAGCGCTGGCTCTTCAGCTTTGAAACAGAAATTAGCACCGCAACCCTAGAGTCGGATTCGACTGGCTTTCGAGCAAGGGAACCTTTATCTTTAAATGAAACCAAGGATGCATTTTTGATTTTTACATATTTTGTTGTTGGGATTCTTTTTGAGTAAGTCAGCAGAGTATTAAGAGACTGAGTCCATGGTGTGTATTAAAATATAAAAGTTTACTATAAACCTAACATGGGGAAAAGGTACACAGGATATAAAATAACAAAGAGCTAATATGGCTTCATCCTTACAGCTAAAAGTAAAATGGGAAGAGCCGAATGGCGTCTCCTTCTCTAGTCAGAACAAAGAACGGGAGGAGAAACCAATATGCTAAATACTTGACACCTTAGTTTCCAATCAGACTAGCAAATTAGCTCCAAAGTTCCCGGGCATTCTGTTGTCTAAACAAATTGGTTACAAACAAACATGTGACTTAACAAACATCATTAACCCTGTAAATACTGAAGTGTTTT
>NW_015173215.1:116605-120589 GCF_001447785.1 Gekko japonicus | reverse complement strand
GCGGCCCGTGGAGGCGCGGCTCTGCTCTGTCCGTTTCCGGCCCCGCTGTGCCTGCGCCGCCCATGCCGCCGCGCGTTCTTTGTAGCTCCGCCTCCTCCGCTGACGAGCACTGGGCGCAGTTATCTTCCTCGGCCACCAGGGATCGCCATGTTGCGTCGCCGCGCCGTTGCTGCCGTCATTGCCGTCGCCACAGATGCCGCCGCCATCGCTGGTCTCCTCGTTGCCGCCGTCGCCACCACCGAACTCCACCACGTCCCCACATGGAGGAGGGTGCCCCCTACCCTTCTAAGGGTAGGTACCCATTTATCTACTTGTAATTTTATTTAACTTTCGAACCGCTGGGTGGGCGGGAGCTAGGACTCGGGCCGGGTGCTCACCCCGGCCACGGTGGGTCTCGAACAGCCATAGGGCTGTTCGCTATGATGTTACAGGCAAGCGTTGTTACTGCTTGCGCCACCGCTCCCTTGTAACACCCAATGTTTGTGCCAGGTTTAACTGTCTGTTTAAACACTTCCTTGCCAAATGGAGTAGCAGCCTGGTGAGAATATGCATGCACCTGTCCTAGCTCAGCTGTATCTTGGAAGCCAAAGAGGAGGGGCTCCAGGTAGTACTTCAATGGGAGATCATGAAGGAAGACCAGGGCTGCTATACAGAAGCAGGCAATGGCAAACCACCTCTGTTCCTATCTTGCCTTGAAAACCCCATCTTCAAGCAGTAGCTTCACATATGATTACCAGAGCCAGATTGATGGAATGGGAAGCAGGCCCTAATCCATGACTGGGTGATAAGGCTACCAGGCTTCCCAGTATGGCAGGAGGGCTGCCGTTCCCAGTCCTAGTAGCCTGCTGCTCTGAGTGCCTCTAAAAAAGCAGCCATATCACCTGTGGAAAGCCACGGGGGAACTGTAGGAATCACGGGACACTCTAGGGTACACAAATTCATTGGGAATTCAAAGGAAATGATAAGACACAAAAAGATGCCAAAATCTCAGTGTGCACATGTGCAGTGTGCACATGTGCAGAGTCCTACACAAAATTCAGAAGTAATTTAAAAATAGGAAGACACCTATGTCATAGGTAAAGGTAAATGTAAAGGTTCCATTGCTCAAAAGCCAGTCGAGTCCGACTCTAGGGTTGCGGTGCTCATCTCCGTTTCAAAGCTGAAGACCCAGCGCTGTCCGAAGACGTTTCCGTGGTCATGTGGCCGGCATGACTAAACACCAAGGCGCATGGAACGCTGTTACCTTCCCACCAAAGTGGTACCTATTTATCTACTTGCAATTTCTTGCTTTCGAACTGCTAGGCTGGCAGGAGCTGGAACTAGAGACGGGAGCTCACTCCGTCATGTGGCAACTTGGGTCTTGAACGGCTGAACTACTGACCTTCCACAGCCTGCAGTTCAGCATCTTAACCACTTGAGCCACCGCAGCTCCATTTATGTCATACCTATGTCATACATTTAGGTAAAAAAGATGGAGATGACCACATGATTTTTAGTTTATTCACCATGCATGTAATGTTTATTATGGGATCATAAATCACATATGAGGAGAACAGAAGCACGCACATCCATATGCACACTCAAACCATCATGCTCACTTACTCATGGTGGCGCTGGCCAGACTCCTCTGCATGAGTTCCTGGAGAAAGGTAGTTTGTTGCTTTATAGTCTCTGAAGAAAGTTAATTTTAATAAAGTCTTGTCCAAGATTATTCCACATGGGGCAGAGGGGAAAGTCTGAGAGAAATAGACACTGGGCAACCAGCTGCAGTAGAAGACATGGGAGATAACCAGCGTACCAGTTGTGTCAGGTGGGCTTCATATTAGTTGAACCTTATAACCACCTCTGCTCATCTCTTGCCTTGACAACCCCATGAGGGATTGCCATAAATTGCCTGTGACTGGACAGCCCTTTGCCCCACCACCTGCTTGGTCTTCCATCATAAACATTTCTGCTTTTAGCCACCTAGCCCTAATCTTTCATCTTGTTAACTGGCATGTTGTTTCTGCTATCTCTTCTTTGCACTTTGCCTCTCATTTCACTCATGATCTTCCAAGGATTTTTGTCCATTTGTTATCATATCATTTGCATTCTACCAGGAATTTCAACCTTTCAACCTTATCTCACTTTCATACTGCACACATACATCCTTCTGTTCCAACATCTCCTTTAGTTATTTTCTTTGAATATATTCTAATCTATATATCTATGGTTTGGTACTAACATACCTGAAATACCACTTACTCCCATATGAACCCACCCAATCACTACAGCCTGTTACCTGTTACCTAACCTAACAATTCCAGTTGGAAAGCAAGACCAGGGAATTCAGAACTCCAGAATCCAGGAAGAAAATGTCAGTGAGAAGAAACACAGAAACAGCCTTTCTTTTAAGAGTGTTCCATTTGAACGTCTCTACTTACCTAGCCGCACATGTCCTTCCATTCAACTCAAAGTGCCCCTTAGAGTTTTCTCCAGCTTGATGTCCTAATGAAGATTATTTTTTCTTCTTCCTTGACTTGCTTTCACAGTTAATGGCTCCGACAGCCATAGCAACCTGTGACCTTGCTGAGCACTGAGGCCTGCGTTCCAGGAACAAAATACATTTGTACTTAAACCAATTTGTTTCTTACCTCAGGCCTCACTGCCTCCAGTTCTGGTAAACAGTTAATGCCTTTAGTGTCAGCTTTGTTTACCGATGTACAGATCTTTCCTTCAGCACCCGCTGCTGTGTACAGAAACTGAGTGGGACAAAAGAGGCCATCTTGTTTGCTTTTCCTGGAGCATTCTTCTTAGCCTAGGAAGGGCTCATTTGCACATGCATGCTCACCACTAGATGAATGAAACACCAAGGGTTGGCTAGCACATGCGAATGGACCCCTGTGTGAAACAGGATGCTGGACTAGATGGACCACTTGTTTGATCCAATAGGACACTACTTGTTTTCTTATTGTCAGCAAACTGCCATTGTGTTCTGTGTTACCTGTACGGCTGTACAGTTCATTCCCCCCCCTCTGCTTGCTAGTTTGCATTTTACTCTGCTGTAATGCTTAAGCCAAACATCTGGAGGACGTGGTGTAGGAGGTACGCTTGAATGCTAGCTTGTTGCTTTTCGAGCCTGGGAACTGCACCTGTGTTATGTCTGGAGATAGTAGTGTTCCCAGGGATTGAGCGCGCAACCGTTTCCTTTGCCCGCCAGCGGGAAAGTGATCCATTGGTTCAATACCTGGTTCAGATCCCTTTATTATATTTGCCCCGGCTGTTTGTACCCATTCCTAAAAAAGGACTTGTTTGAGTATCTTTCCAAAGCTTTGAAATAAATTTTGCTTTTCTGAAACGTGGATTTATTCTCGATGCTTGGGAATCCAACATATTGTTAGGAATCCTTTTATTTTCCTATCGTCCCGAGTCTGACGAAGTCATAAGCGGGACAGAGGGAAAAATACCTACAACGGAGGGGGACACGGGATCGGTCCCAGTAACCTCCACGCAGTTGATCACAACCGGCATGACTACGGTGCCTACGTCGGGCACGGTGGGGGGAACGATTCCCCGTCTGCCTTCGTATTTGGCCTGGCCACCTCCAACCCCTTCGCAATGGGGGCCACGGAGGACATCGGCCCAGGATGACTGGACACTGTACAATACGAAGGGCACCAGGGAGATTTACTCCCGCCGAGGGAGTGGACTTCGAGAGAGTCTGTTTGATAAAGGACTATATCCTGAACCGGAGAGGACGACCTCTTCGGGGCCATACCGACAAGAGCTCGAAGACTGGATGTTCGAACCCCTGGGGGAAGGGGCCCGATCAGGAGATCAGGCGGGAGCAAAATTGCCTCCAAACGTCTCCACCCGATGGAGAGTATGAGCCACCCCCGAGATACCGACCCCGGGAACACATCCCGGAAGAAGAGGCCGGAGAACGACTGGACGAGCTGGAGCAATCGATGCGAGACCTGATGAGAACCGTGAATGACGTGTTTG
>NW_015173215.1:108112-115255 GCF_001447785.1 Gekko japonicus | reverse complement strand
GACCAGACCCCGTCCCCCGCGCTTGTCTGAATCCGCCCGGGACCTTCGAATGAAGATGGGGCTCTGTCTCAAATGCGGAGAGAAAGGACATTTCGCAGCGGACTGTGGAAGCCGCCAACCTAAAGACAAGCCTCCAACGCCTAAACCGAAGACTCCCCTGCCGGCAAAGAAAGGGCTGGCTAAGCTGAAGTTTTCAAAAGCTCTTCAGGCTGCTCAAGACCCCGCCGCCAGTGAGCCCGCTGCCACCGAATCCACTGATGACTCTGAACCCGAACCGGCGGAAAACGAGAACGGCCTGTTGTGAGGGGCGCAAAACGACAAGGCCGTTCCGATGGTGCGCCACGGGTGGTGAGAGAAACCCCCTCTCTTTTTTTGTGACTGTCTCCCTGATGAACCCCGTCCTTGGCACGCATGTCCGGGTGAGAGCTCTGGTTGACTCGGGTTGTGGGAGAGACTTGATTAGCCCTAGGGTAGTACTGGGACTCGAGGCCGGGGTCACCGTTTTGAAATCACCCATTATTTTCACCCAAATGGATGGGGCCCCTATGGAACCCTGCACGCATGAATCCATGCCGCTGCGCCTGGGAGCGGGTGATCATTGGGAGCAAAGAACTTTCATAGTTACTCCTAAGTCTCAGTTTGATTTGGTCCTTGGCAGTCCTTGGCTTTTTACTCACGATCCTTACATTTTGTGGGAGGAGGGGAAAATACAGTTTGTGTCACCCAAGTGTAAAGATCATGGCTGGGACGACGGCTGGGGAGATAAACCGGCTGTTCAATTTCCCTGCGCTTCACTCAAACCGGAGGAGTTAGCCTCTCTCCCCCCTGGATATAGAGACTTGGCTGAGGTTTTTGGAGAGGAAGAAGCTGATGAATTGCCGCCCCATAGACCCACTGATTGTACTATTGAACTGTTGCCGGGATGTAAACTGCCCAAAGGGAAAATATATGCGATGGGGCCGGCCGGAAAAATCGAGCTTTGAAAGTTTATTGACAAAAACTTGGAACGGGGTTTCATACGCCCAGCGACTTCCCCGTTTGCGGCTCCCGTGCTATTCCGGAAGAAGAAGGATGGGGGGCTCCGCTTATGCACTGACTATCGGGGGCTGAATGCGGTTTCTTTATCCAATGCCTACCCTCTTCCCCTCATCAAGGATCTGGTGGCTGAAGCCACGAAAGGGAAAATCTTTTCTAAACTCAACCTGAGGGACGCATACTTCCGGGTGTGCATACGGGAGGGGGATGAGAGTAAAACAGCTTTTAACACACCCTTAGGTCAGTTCGAGTATTTAGTTATGCCGTTTGGTCTTCAAGGGGCTCCGGGGGTCTTCATGAACCTTATCAATGAGGTCCTACATGACTTCTTGTTTAAAGGGGTGGTTATTTACCTTGATGATGTGTTGCTGTACTCTCAGGACCTTCCTTCTCACATTAAATTGGTTCGCAAGGTCCTCCGTACGTTACATAAGCACAAACTGTTTGCCAAGCTGTCTAAATGTGAGTTCCACAAGCCCTGCATTGACTTTTTAGGCTACCGGATTTCGGGGGGAGGGATTGCGATGGATCCTGGTAAAATAAAAGATGTACTTAACTGGGAACCCCCCCGAACCCGCCGTCAGCTTCAAATGTTCTTAGGATTCGCCAATTTCTACCGAAATTTTATCAAGGGTTTCGCTCACATTGCTCTCCCCTTAACTGACTTGCTAAAAACGAAAGGGAAGGGTTTCGATGCCATGAAGCCGGGTGCGCCGCTTAGATGGTCCCCTGAATGCGCTGAGGCGTTTGAACGTTTAAAACGAATGTTCACTTCAGAGCCGGTCCTGGCACAACCTGATGAAACTAAAAAATTCATTGTGCAAACTGATGCCTCTGACGTTGCTATGGGGGCTGCCATTCTGCAGAAAGGGGAGGATGGCCATTTGCATCCGTTAGCTTTCGTCTCCAAAAAGTTCTCGGAAGCTGAACGGAACTGGTCGATTTGGGAGAAGGAGGCGTCAGCTATCCGTCTCGCCCTCTCCACCTGGCGTCATTGGTTGGAGGGGGCTCAACTGCCTTTTGAAGTATGGACCGATCACAAAAATCTGGAAATGCTGAAGTCTCCCAGATCGCTTAACGCTAAACAACTCCGTTGGGCTGATTTTTTTTCTAAGTTTCGTTTCACCTTGCAACATTTTCCCGGCGCGTCTAATTCGCTGGCTGATGCTCTTTCACGCCTCCCTCAACATGACAGCCAACGTGAGATCATCATTGACTCTATCTTCTCCCCCTCCCATTTGGGAGGTGCCGTGGTTACTTGTGCGCAGGCACGCAAGCTCCCTCCGCCTGGGAACTTCCCAACCCCCTCTACACTGCCTGACGTGGGCGGGGCTTGGACTCACAAATATGTATCCGCTTTCTCTGACAAAGACACTGAACTAATTTCTTCTTTGACGGACTGTGTTCGAAGCCCGGAGGGGCTGGTCTATTCCTGTAACAAGTTGTATGTGCCTTTTTCTCTTCGCAAAGATGTTATGATGTCTGCTCATGGGTCCAAACTTGCAGGACATTGGGGGTTTGTAAAATCCCTTCAACTCCTACGCAGACAGTTCTGGTGGCCTCATATGCGCAAAGACTTATTGGAATTTGTACGGACTTGCCACACTTGCGCTTTGACTAAATCACGGGGGGGGGAACCCCCCGGCCTATTGCAACCGCTGCCTACTCCTTCCCGGCCGTGGGAAGTAGTCTCCATGGACTTTATCACTGATCTTCCCTGTAGCCAGGGGAAAACTGTCATATGGGTGGTTGTAGATCTATTTTCTAAGCAAGCCCATTTTGTTCCTTTCTCCTCGCTACCAACTGCTCAAAGGCTTGCGAAAGCATTCTTGTACCACATTGTGAGACTCCATCTTTTACCATCTAAGGTAATTAGTGATAGGGGCTCCCAATTCGTTTCTAAGTTTTGGAGGGAGCTCCTGTCAATCATGGGGGTGGAGCAAGGTCTCAGCAGTGCTTACCATCCTGAGACCGACGGGCAGACCGAACGTGTGAATCAAACTCTTGAGCAATACTTACGTTGTTTCACTAACTACCAACAGACTGACTGGTGTGATCTTTTGCCTCTGGCTGAATACTGTTATAACAACACTTTGCATAGTTCTACTGGCATGTCCCCTTTCAAAGCAGTCTTTGGTTATGATAGTCCCCCTCTCCCCTTTTTGGGGATCACTGATACTCCACTTGGGGGGAATGCTGGTTCTTGGTGTAAGTCGTTGCAGGATGCATGGCCTCTATTATGTAAAACCCTGGATGCTGCTAAAGCAGCTTATAAGGCCCAGGCAGATAAGGGACGGGTGGTGGGATTAGATTTGAAACCTGGTGATATGGTATATGTTTCTACTAAGAACATCAAGATGTTAAGACCAAGTAAGAAACTAGGTTGGAAGTTCATTGGGCCTTTCAAAGTGCGTAAAATTATCAATGACGTGGCTGTTGATGTTGAATTACCAAAAAATCTGAGGGCTTTGCATTCTGTTTTCCACATGAGTTTGTTAAAAAAGGACCCTGGTACCTCTACCTGGAGGCCCTCCGTGAATCCCCCTCCGCCTGTACTACTGGAGGGGAATGAACATTTTGAGATTGCGGACATCCTCGACTCCAAACTGAAGCGTGGTAAACTCTGGTACCTCATTGAGTGGGTGGACCTCGGACCCCAGCACCGTGAATGGGTGGAAGAAGGGGATATTCGGGCCCCTTATCTGATTCGTAAGTTCCACAAAGAGTTCCCGGACAAACCGGGAGGCCTCCCGCCCAAACCGGGAGATCTCCCGCCCTGCCCGGGAGACGGGGGATAGAGTGTATTTTAGAGGGGGCAGTATGTCAGCAAGCTGCCATTGTGTTCTGTGTTACCTGTACGGCTGTACAGTTCATTCCCCCCCCTCTGCTTGCTAGTTTGCATTTTACTCTGCTGTAATGCTTAAGCCAAACATCTGGAGGACATGGTGTAGGAGGTACGCTTGAATGCTAGCTTGTTGCTTTTCGAGCCTGGGAACTGCACCTGTGTTATGTCTGGAGATAGTAGTGTTCCCAGGGATTGAGCGCGCAACCGTTTCCTTTGCCCGCCAGCGGGAAAGTGATCCATTGGTTCGGTACCTGGTTCAAATCCCTTTATTATGTTTGCCCTGGCTGTTTGTACCCATTCCTAACAAAGAACTTGTTTGAGTATCTTTCCAAAGCTTTGAAATAAATTTTGCTTTTCTGAAACGTGGATTTATTCTCGATGCTTGGGGATCCAACACTTATGAGCCAGTAGAACTTCAGGGTCCTGGGATGTACAACTACTGATGGAAGAAAAGGCAGAATATTGATACATTAAATCACTAATATCTAAATGCTGAGCTGCACTAGCTTTAAATGTGCCAAGTTTTTGTGGGTTGGAAACAGAAGAAGCTTCCAAACACACCTCTCTCCCCATAGTGTCTTCTGAAGCAGTGCAGCCCTTTCCAGACTATACTTTGGAGGAATCGCTGAAACTGTAGCTAAAGCCATGAGGATATGGCATCTCACCTCCAACCCTCTTTTTCTAACAAGAAAGACTAGCTCGCCGTCCCAGTGAGTGTGCCATAAATCAAGTGGAACCAGTAAAGTAATGAGACACTCAGTCAGAATTTACATAAATAACTTTACAAGAGAGACTGGAATGGGGGGGCTGAAAGATGTGCTGTTCAACCAGCATTGGTCTGATTTCCCATTCAGTCCTGTCTTTGCTTTGAATTCCTATGAATGCTGATTGAGGAGAAGTGCAGAGATTACGGAGAGAAGCATCAGCACAGCCACACTGTCTTCCTTATATTTGTATTGCACTTGCACATGGCCTAGAAGGATCTTCAGGGAGTGGGCAACTGTAGATATTTCTGCCAATCATTTCTTGCCAGGATGTCAGAACCCACAGCCAACAATGTAGTACACGCTTATCAGGAAAGGTAATACTTTATTGAAGAGCTATAGATGCATTAACATAGGCACTGTTAAGAATGACGGCTGCCCATGGGGCCTAATAGGATATAGGGTATTCGTATGCACACACACACACACTGCCCTGGCCAATTAGCCACACTCCCACGCGTGGAAGAAAGGGCTCCGGCCGTTTAGCGCTGAAGCTGGGAACCAACTCTCTCCCACGGTTCCCGAGAAACTCAGACATCAACATCACCACCTGCAGAACTTATAGATAAGCGTTACAGCAGTAAAGAAGTACAGAAGGAATGCACTGGCAATTAGAATACAACTAACCTCCCCACCCCCATGGCAGCATAGCTGACACAGGATTAGGATCATCTTCAAACTGTGTGGCATTGCTCCACTCTCTAGACAATCCTGGTTTTTCATGACGTGGGCTTGGGTTCAGCTTCAAGGGTCCTTTTACAAGGCAACACACTAACATACCGGCCTAGCATGATTACAGCCATCTTGCAGCATGTGCCTCTCCAGCCAATATGCATTTGTGCTCATTAATCCCTTTGGGTGGATATCTTGGCCTTGACACTGGCCCATGAACAGCTGACTTTGAACCAATAAAACTGCCTTATATTGAGTCAGAACTCTGGTCTATCAAGATGAGCATTGTCTACTGTGACTTCAGCAGAGGTCTTTCCCATCACCTACTTCCATAACCTTTAGCCAGTAGATGGTGGGGATTGAACCTGGGACCTTCTGCATGGAAAGAAAATGCTCTACCACTGCCTTGCTCCCATTGGATTTCCTTTCTAGGCATACTTTGAACTTCAGACCAATGGCTCCAGGACATTTCTGATCCCTCTGTTGCAAGTACTTGAGTATGAGTTACCTTGATGGCTGATGCTCAGTTTTAACAGATGCTGAGGTATCAGAAGATACTATTACCCAGAGTTTTCCGGTATTCTTTTTTGTACCACTTTGTCCATCTACTTTCTTGGCCTTATATAAATTACAGCTAAACTCTTTTGGACCTTGCCAAAAGGTAAGCCTGTTTTAAAGTTAGGGTCAATGTCCTTTTTAGAAGTTGCAAAACCCCTGAATTTGGTCACATGGAGATGCCCAACTAGTAAAATACAAGGCACAGTGAGTGTTATACATGGCTTAAGGAAAGGCATCCTTTCCTAAGAGTTTTGAACAAATAACCATGTTCTGTAGATAAAGGCCCACTTTGGAAACTATGACTGTTTATCAAACAATGCTCAGACATTTCCCTCCTCCTACTTCCCTAACAGAGATAGCCAAAACTACTTATATCACTCTGACCAGGGGTCATTTTGTAGAAAAAGAGGTGCAGGAGCTCATTAGCATAACTCATTAGCATACCTTATTTGCATATGCCACACCCCCTGACATCGCCGGAAGGGTGTCAGAAGGCAACACCCACCGCTCAGGCTCCACTGGACTCTTTTGGATTGCTAGCTATTGGGGGGGGGAACGTGCAGATCTGCCCTCACAGAGGAGGGAGAGCTTGTACCTGAACAAAACCTGGTCTTAAAGGTGCCACTGGACTGTTTTGGACCGGGGGGAGGGGGCTCTGCAGCTTACCTGGCTGCTTCTTGCTCTGACTGAGGGCTGCTGGGAGCAGAGGGTGGGGCTTGTTGCATGTGCCCGCCCCCTGGACTCTTCACTGTGTCAGCAAGCTGCCATTCTGTTTTCTGTGACCTCTGTGTACATATCTTTACCCTGTTGCACCCGGTTTGTTTCTACTATCCTGCTTCTGTGCTGGAATGCATAAGATAACTACTGGTGGATGTGTGGGGGAGACGATGCTGTAATGCTTGCCTATTGCTATCTCATGAGAACTGCACCTGTGTTTTGTCTGATGTTCTGCCTGGTTCCCATGGACTGGGCGCGCAACCGTTTCATTAGCCCGCCAGCGGGAATATTATTCATTGGATATGTATCTGTTTGAATTTCCTTTATTATGCTCGCCCTACCTGTGTATCCCCAGTTCTAACAAAGAACGTGTTTGAGTATGTCTTCAACGCTTTGAAATAAATTTTGCTTTTCTTGAAAACGTGGATTTATTCTCGATGCTTGGGGATCCAACATATTGTTAGAACTCCCTTTCTCCTATCGTTCCGAATCTGGCAAGATCATGAGCGGAGCTGAGGGAGACCTACCGAAAACGGAGGGGGATTCAGGATC
>NW_015173215.1:107862-108052 GCF_001447785.1 Gekko japonicus | reverse complement strand
TGTCTTGGCCGCCTCCGACCCCTTCGCACTGGGGTCCGCGGAAGACTCAACAGCAGGATGACTGGACTATGTACAACACTCAGGGCACCCGAGAGGTGTACTCCCGTCGAGGGAGCGGATTACGTGAAAGTCTGTTTGACAAAGGATTGTTTCCAGAGCCGGGGGCTACCTCGGAGAAGGGGTGTTCCAA
>NW_015173215.1:104025-104214 GCF_001447785.1 Gekko japonicus | reverse complement strand
AATGCTGAAGTCCCCCCGTTCTCTCAACGCTAAACAACTTCGTTGGGCGGACTTCTTTGCTAAGTTTCGGTTCACTCTTCGTCATTTCCCTGGGACGGCTAATTCCCTGGCTGACGCGCTCTCACGCCTCCCACAACATGACAGTCAGCGTGAGATCATCATGGACTCTGTTTTTTCCCCCTCCCACCT
>NW_015173215.1:54960-103886 GCF_001447785.1 Gekko japonicus | reverse complement strand
GACGATAATGCCTCCCTGCGGGCATTGCCGGATTATGTCCGTAGCCCAGAAGGTCTGATTTATTCTGGGGACAAACTGTATGTGCCTATTTCAATGAGGAGGGAAGTGATGGATTCTGCTCATGGTTCCAGACTGGCAGGACATTGGAGTTTTGTTAAATCACTGCAACTCATCCGCAGACAGTTTTGGTGGCCACAGATGCGCAAAGACCTATTGACTTTTGTTCGATCCTGTCAGACCTGTGCCTTAACTAAACCCAGGGGGGGCAAGCCTCCCGGTCTTCTGCAACCACTCCCTACTCCATCGAGGCCTTGGGAAGTGGTGTCCATGGACTTTATTACTGACCTCCCTGCGAGCAAAGGGAACACTGTTATTTGGGTGGTTGTTGATTTATTTTCTAAGCAAGCTCATTTTGTGCCTTTTCCTTCCTTGCCTACAGCTCAGAGGTTGGCGAAATCGTTTATGTCTCACGTGGTGAAAATTCATCAATTACCTGCTAAATTAATTTCTGACAGGGGGACCCAATTTGTTTCTAAGTTTTGGAGGGAACTTCTTTCCATTTTAGGGGTGGAACAAGGGCTCAGCAGCGCGTATCATCCTGAGACTGACGGACAAACAGAACGAGTGAATCAGACCCTGGAGCAATATCTTCGTTGTTTTACTAATTATCAACAAAATGATTGGTGTGAATTGTTGCCTCTTGCTGAATATTGTTATAACAACACTGTCCATAGCTCCACGGGCATGTCTCCTTATAAAGCTGTTTCTGGTTACGACAGCCCCCCCTCCCTTTCCTGGAGGGGATGGGCCAACGTCCTGTGGGGGATGCTGATACATGGTGTATGTCCTTGCAAAATGCATGGCCTCTGCTATGCCAAACGCTTGACGCAGCCAAGGCTGCTTACAAGACCCAGGCAGACAAGGGTAGGGTGGTGGGGTTTGATCTGAAACCTGGGGATCTTGTGTATGTCTCGACCAAGAACATTAAGATGCTGCGACCTAGCAGGAAATTGGGGTGGAAGTTCATTGGTCCATTCAAAGTGCGTAAAGTCATAAATGAAGTGGCGGTTGATGTTGTTTTGCCTAAGAATTTACGTGCTCTGCATTCTGTTTTTCACATGAGCCTGTTGAAGAAGGATCCTGGCCCGTCTCCCTGGAGACCAGCAGTTACTCCTCCTCCACCTGTCATTTTGGAAGGGGATGAACATTTTGAGATCGCTGATATCCTTGATTGTAAATTGAAACGTGGTAAACTGTGGTACCTTATTGAATGGGTTGATTTCGGTCCCCAGCACCGCGAATGGGTGGAAGAAGGGGATATTCGGGCCCCTTACCTGATCCGTAGGTTTCACAAAAGGTTCCCGGACAAACCGGGAGGTCTCCCGCCCAGCCCGGGAGATCTCCCGCCCGACCCGGGAGGTGTGTTTTAGATGTATTTTAAGGGGGGCAGTATGTCAGCAAGCTGCCATTCTGTTTTCTGTGACCTCTGTGTACATATCTTTACCCTGTTGCACCCGGTTTGTTTCTACTATCCTGCTTCTGTGCTGGAATGCATAAGATAACTACTGGTGGATGTGTGGGGGAGACGATGCTGTAATGCTTGCCTATTGCTATCTCATGAGAACTGCACCTGTGTTTTGTCTGATGTTCTGCCTGGTTCCCATGGACTGGGCGCGCAACCGTTTCATTAGCCCGCCAGCGGGAATATTATTCATTGGATATGTATCTGTTTGAATTTCCTTTATTATGCTCGCCCTACCTGTGTATCCCCAGTTCTAACAAAGAACGTGTTTGAGTATGTCTTCAACGCTTTGAAATAAATTTTGCTTTTCTTGAAAACGTGGATTTATTCTCGATGCTTGGGGATCCAACACACTGCCAGAACTCCGCTCCTGTGCGCTCCTGCAGGAAATGATCCCTGACTCTGACAATGTTTAAATAAAACTGGATGTAATTTTACTTCAGTTCTGATGAGCCTTACAGATCATTTCTGGAACCTGGTGGTTCTAAGAATGTTTCTTGTGGGAGCATTTTGGTAGCATGCAGAGGGATCCTAAGTGGGTTCCTCTCCCCCCTTCTTCTTCCTCTTATATCCTTTGAAAGGACAAGGGCAATAATTGATTTTGCTGAGGAGGGGAAACCCTCAGAGATAAATGTTTCAAAGGTAATAACTTACCTTCTTTTTGCAGACTCTCTTTTTTACCTTACCATCCTTTCTTTAATGAAATATAATATCATGGCACACTGAAGGGGCTATAAATGAAAAAGCCTGTCCGTGCTGCCATTAGAAGTCCCATTTGTTTTATGAAGGCTCATCATTCAGGGGTCTAAGATGTCCTCTCCTTACTTCCTTGACTTAGAGTGCAGTGCCAGCGGGTGGCCTCTAGGTGTCTCCTCCACCTTCTCTTTCAGGAGGTTACAGGGAAGTTGAGGGTCCTTTGGAGGTGGTAGGAAGGCAAGCGCTGGTGCCTTACTTGTGGATTTCAAGCCCTCAACCTCAATGGCGAGGTGAGAGATGCCCATACTGGTCCATCCAAAATAAAGGAACGTTTGCAGAATCTGTTTACTGTTGCCCCTTGGCCAGGCAGACGGATCTCCACTGATTTATGCAAGGCGCCTCCTTTCATCCTAGGCATTCACTCCCATTCTGCATGGGAGAACATCTGAATGCAACACAGCAAACCTGATTAAAATCCCTCACAATGTTGGATACACAGATGCTAAGACTGTGTGATTGGCACCTCAGTGCAGGATGCTACCATGGAATCAGCACAAGGAATACATGCACCAAAGGCTAGGGAGATGTCAGGAAAGGGCCTTTGCTCAGGATGGATAGGGTGTGTATAGCAAAACAAGCATCTGACAGATATATTTTTCATGGCCCTGAGGTCATGCTAAAACTTCGGGCACAGTTCTGCTTATCAAGTGGTAAACTCATATCCCCTCCCCTTGATTCAATATGCTCATTAATATGATTGTGCAGTTTATACTAGGATAATCAAACTGTTTTGCATTTACATTGGCTGAACAGCCATTACACTGCCTCTGTAAGCATGGGCAACTTGCTATCCTGTCTTGCTGCTGATAGCTCATTGACCTGCTTAAGGCCTTTGAGTGAGTTTGTGGCAGAGTGAGGCTCAAACAGGAACTTTACAGCATTTTGCTGCTATGCCACACCAGTAGGCATATCTGCACTCTACTGGCAGGAATGTTCTAAAGGACCATTTCTTCAGTTATATTGCCATTGCCAATCACCAGTTGTGATCCTCTGCCATTTGCTCCCCTCCTCCCCATTTGGTGTAGCCTACCTGGAATCAACCAGAGCCTGTGCCTTTTCTGTTGCAGATTCTGCTTTGTGAAATGGGCTCCCTGAGGAGGTGATGGGGGAGCACAGTCTTTGGCGATATTTAGGAGGCACTGCAAGCCTATTTATTTTGCCCTGGTTTGTATCTCTGGTGCTACCTGCCTCCTCGCTGAAGGTGGGAGCAGATATTCCGAAGATCTTAACAGGCGGGCTGGAAAATATGGATGGAGCCGCTTCGTCAAGGGATTAATGCTACCCACAGGGTTGCCAGGTCTCCTGCCAATCCTCTCCATTGCCCTCTGCTGCTCTGAGCAGTGGCAGGAGAAAAATAAAACAAACGTTGTGGTGAGACTCTGCTCTCATAGATCACTTCCAGTATAATTCAGAAAAGACAATGGGTGGCTCAAGGGATGGCCAGAAACTCTATGGTGAAACCATAACATTTCCAGAGATTCCTAGAGCTACACATTGTCTCTTCCAGGGTGTACCCAAAAGTGACCTTGCTCAGCCTGGCAGACCTACCCATGATCCTACCAATATGTGCAGTTGCCATTTTGTGTGAATAGGGCAACACACACCTGTTTCCAGCTTTGGTACCCAGGCTTTTGTACCTTTAAAAAATCTGGGTGTTCAATTGTGTGTACCAAGGCTAGAAAACACCACGTTGTCCTGTTCACACAAAATGGCGAATGTACATATTAGGAGGATTGTGAGTCTCCTCGTAAATGCACCCAGGAGTGGGAAAAACTGTAAGGACTGAAAAGGATCGACACTTTCTGGCTCTTCGCCCAGGAACAGCATAGCTGTTCAGAGGTGATGGATTGACCATGTTTTGCATCTAGTGACAAGTGTGCAAAATTGGGATGACAGGCTGCCTTAGCAAAGTGGGAGAAGAAGAAGAAGAAGAAGAAGAAGAAGAAGAAGCCAATATCATAATGCCCCTATATAAATCAATGGTGTGACCTCATTTGGAATACTGTGTGCAATTCTGGTCACCCCACCTTAAAAAGGATATTATAGCTTTGGAAAAAGTGCAGAAAAGGGCAACTCGAATGATAAAAGGATTGGAACATTTTCCCTATGAGGAAAGGTTAAAGCACTTAGGGCTCTTTAGCTTGGAGAGACGATGACTGAGGGGTGACATGATTGAGGTTTATAAGATTATGCATGGGAAAGAGCAGGTAGAGAAAGAGGTACTTTTCTCCCTTTCTCACAATACAAGAACTCGTGGGCACTCCATGAAACTGCTGAGCGGTCGGGTTAGAACGGATAAAAGGAAGTACCTCTTCACCCAAAGAGTGATTAACACATGGAATTCACTGCCACAGGAAGTGGTGGCAGCTACAAGCATGGACGGCTTCAAAAGGGAATTAGATAAGCATATGGAGCAGAGGTCCATCAGTGGCTATTAGCCACAAGGTATAGATAGGGGCTCTGGGGCAAGTGATGCTCTGTCATCTTGGTGCTTGGGGGGGGTCAACAGTGGGAGTGCTTCTAATGTCCTGACCCACTGGTGGACCTCCTGATGGCACCTGGTATTTCTGGCCACTGTGTGATACAGAGTGTTGGGCTGGATGGGCCATTGGCCTGATCCAACATTGGCATCTCTTATGTTCTTATGTTCTTAAGAACTACTCTGAGGTTGAGCAAGGAGCTGAAGAGACATGGAGACACAAACGCATGCTTGTTGGAATCACTCATCCATCGAACTGGCCTCTTCTAATGCCTACAGAGTGCCTGAGTGTGATGCGTCATCCCTCCTCCCCTTCCCTTCCAGTAAATCACCCTCCTGGTCCACACTTAATCATGGGCATTTTAAAGCAACTTTGAAAAGCCGTGTACTGATAATAATGAAGTAAGGCATCACCGGCCTAGCAGGCCTGCTGAGATAACCACATGTCTTGAGAAACACATGGAGCAGCGTACCTGGGAGCAGCGAAGGAATGACTCATCTGCTGTAGCATCTCGGAGTCTGTGAACCACTCCTAGAACCCGCAGGGAGCAAATAGCCTGATTTCAAGGCTGTGTTCAGAGCTGTGGGGGGCCCTGTGCCATACTATATTTTGGGCCTCAGCGTGGTGACCCGTCTGCAAGGATTTTATATATGAAGGCTGCAATTCTGCCCCATTAAAGTCATCGGGAGCAGGAGTGGCACCCAAAAGCCGAGGAATTCTGGTGGTGTCTTTCCATAGTTCATCCTGATTATGCTGACTTGGATTCAGAATGTAGACTTGGGCAGAGATGGGTGTTTTGGGTTTTGTTGTTGTTCCTTGCTTCCCACCCCAACAACCATCCTTCCCCTTTCATTTCCCTTCAATTTCAAAAGCAGCTGTACAATCATAGAGAAGGTCTTTGCATACAGAAATGCCCAGATTCAGCCAGTCCCCAAATCTGCAGTTAAAAGGAAGCTGGTGATGTGAAGGACCACCAGCAGAGACCCTGAAGAACTGCTGCTCATCAGAATCCAGCTCTACCCAGCTGTGGCAGCCTTTGTAGCAGCTGTGGCCGGGAGCCACCTTTGCCACCCCAGAAGAAGGAAGAGGCGACGAGAGCAGCATTGCCGCTTCCAGGAGACACGGCGGGGGTGGAGCTGACAGGCTCATAAGGGAGGCTCCACCCCCTCCCTCTCAGCCTTGACCGCATGCTCCGCCCACCCTCCCACCCCGTATGCAGCGGAGGCTTTGCCTGGTTGCTGTTTAGGGGCTGGGTAGGAATTTTTTGCCCTTCACTGACTGGCTTTATGTGTGTGAGGGGGTGCTTTTGCCTACTCTGCGCTGTTGTCTGTGGACTTGGGCCATCGGATTTGGGGGTGTTGTTTAAATAGATTTGGTCACTTGGCAGGTTAGTGCAGGGAAAAGGGAAAGTGGATTGGTGAGCACCATTTGGCACCTCCGCATTTTGGGGGAGAAGGGATCAGGATCAGCCTGCAGGTGGTGTAGCTCAGGGCCGGGAATGCGAGCTGCCTGAGGTACCACCCTGGACAGGTCCTCCTCTCAAATGGTGTGGCTTGGGGGGCTGGATCTCCAGGGGGTAGGCTACTATGCTGGCCTGGTCCGAGCCACATAAGGATGGCTCGTGCCGGGGGCAAGGAGGGGTAGGGGTGCAATCTCTGCCCTTGACCTATCCCACACTGTTAAGTGGGTCTTTGCCACTCAAAAGCCAAGGGGAGAGCATTTTAATCTTCCAGGTCAATCCTCTGCTGACCTAAGAGGGGCAAGTCAAACAGAGATGCTTCAAGGGGAGATTATGACACAAGATTGTGGAATTTGGGTTCGTTCACAAGTTCAGAACAGTGGACCCTGCACGGCTGAATAAGGACAAAGGATTCCTATCTCACTACAGATGCTACTTTCCTGTCCCAAGCGTTTCCCCTCTGCTCTAATCAAGGTGATCGCGATGATCATTGTACCTCTGCATCTGGATTTTCTTCTTTGCAACACCCCTCCCTCCTTCTGATGGGGACTCAGAGATCTCCATTCCAACCTACTTCTGACGAAGGGAGCTTTCATATCCCAAAACACTTGTTGGTCTCTAAGACCATTGACTTGTTGGTCTCTAAGACGATTCTGTCATCTCATCTAGCTGTTCTACTGCAGACCAACTTGGCTACTGTGTGAACCTAAAAGGTGGATTTAGAGCCCTCCAATCTGTCCTACTAATTGGGAAGGAAAAAACACCCTACTGTATCTCAGTGGAAACCTTCCTGCCTTATAATCCATCTCGTTCTCTTTTTCCACTGGGCCCATTTGCCGTGTAATGAAAGCTCTGCATCCTGTCATCCAAAATATACTCTGACAATTTCTGCAAAACTTCCCTGGGGCGGGGACAAGTCAGTGCGGCCAGCTGCAAAAGAGATTTGTCTGCGGCCACGTGGCAGGCTAACAATCTGCCCCAGCGATGTCGAGAGGGATCCTTTTCAAACACAGAGGTGATGCTCCTTTGTAGCATGAGTGGAGGCTGCTTATTCCCTAATTGACAGCCATTTTTCTCCCCTCTGTGCCACACGGACAGGGAAACAAGCAGAGCTGATATCAGTGAGAATGGGGATGGTTTTCTCTCAAAGCGAGAGCCCCCAAGAGGATTCTCTTGTTTTGGTTTAGCTTGCAATTGATTTCTCTGAATCTTTTTTTACCTTTCACCATCCCCAATTATGGATGGTGTTGAATTGATTTCCGGGGGTGGGGGGGTTTAAAATAATTTAATTCAGCAAACATTGATCCCTAACAACATTGCCTTAAAATTCATCAGCAGGACTTTCCCACTCTGTGCCTTTGTGTGCTGCTGCGGAGCAGTCTCTGGGCTTTGTTAAGAAACCCTCATTGCCTAAGCAGAGTGAGATGCCTGGGATTGTGTTTTATCCACACCCTCTACAAATATCGAAAGGGAATGGAGTATAGAACACCAAAGCCTGAAATAGTCTTAAATATAAAGCTTTGGGGTTAAAAAAAATGCAGTCGTTTATGAACCACCTGAGCAGAGGACCAGTTTGCTCGAACACTCCTTAGACATATCTGCCATGGTGATCACATGGGCTGACTAGGGATGGGCAGAAACCAAAAAAATGCAGTTTGGCTCATGGTTCATTGCGTATCTGGTTTGTGAGCCATGAGACGACACAAACTTATAAGAGCCAAACGAACCAGTTCAGCTTCTGATGCGATAGAATGCCCCTTCACCACATCCTAGAGGCACAAACTCACAGGGAATCTCCATCTGACTCTCCTCTACCTGCCTTCTAAATTTGATGAGGATTGGATTTATGGGGTCCGAGTTACATCCCCCCAAAGAAGGAAAGTGCTTTCTGGGGAAATGACAGGCACAGGTTTGGGAGGTTGAGGAGAGTATCGAATGGACCCTGTGCAAGCTAGAGACGTCAAACTTGCAGGGGACCTCCCCCTGATGCTCCTCTACATGCCCTCCAAGTTCTGCCCCCCCCCCCCATCGTTTTGAAGTTTAGTAACATTTTTGATTGAGCAAAGACAGTCTGTCTGGAAATGTGTCCATTCCGAACCACCAGGAACTGCTTGAAAGTTTGTGGAAAGGTTGTGCTGGTTGACCTGTCATAAACTTGAGTTCACGAACCATGATCTAGCCAAAATTCATCACAAACTTTAGTTTGTGAGCCAGTTTGTGTCCATCCCTAGGGCTGACATATCCTTTAAATCCTCTGGAAGTCCAACAACCACTTCTGGCCCCAAATCTTCATTTTTTGTACCTAGTAAGAAGCAGGCTGCAGTAACCTGGATGGCACAGGCTATTCTGATTTTGTCAGATCTCAGAAGCTAAGCAGGGTCAGCCCTGGTTAGCACTTTGGATGCAAAACCACCAAGGAAGTCCAGTGTTACTCTGCAGAGGCAGGCAATAGCAAGCCATCTCTGTCCATTTCTTGCCTTGAAAACCCTACAGGGTCACAGTAAGTTGGCTGTGACTTCATGGTGCCTTCCACACTCACAAGAAACAAACTCAGTGTCAGACTTACTTACCAGGTACCATTGCACATCAGGAGATGAATAGGAATTTGGGGAGGGTCCCTTATGACTGGTATTTTGATGAACACTTTACCTCTCCAACGTTGTCAGGAGGAATGGGATGAATAGGCCTCGTCTTTGTATTGCTAGGGATGGAAGGAAGAAGGTGGGTTGCTCATGATAGGGTGAATTAGTGAGCCCCTTGTGGCATCTAAGGGGCACCCAGAAGTATTTCTAAAGCAGCCCATCAGTCACTATAGCAGCATGGTGAGTTAAGAACCAACATCCTTTGTTATGTATTAAGGTAGCCTCATTAGCGTTAGCCTGGCCATGCGGTCAAACAGAACTTTGGGTCTAGGAACAATAGACTGGTAGGATCCTAACGCGGACCAATGGGCTCGTGCAGATCCTGGTATGTACCTATGGGGACTAGGTAGTATAAATAGAGCCTATCACAGAGAGTGAGGGGGGTGTTTTGAGTGTGTGTGTGCATGGATACAGGCCGGTCACCGACCGGCTAGTTTGTCTTCTAATTTCCAGAGTGTTAATAAACTATGAGCTGATCACTATGCCACATGTTCGAACTCCGTATTTTAATTGGCAATGAAGGTGGGATCCCGATGAGCAAGCCTGACTCAACCGACAGCCCTGCACCAAGCATTGATCCCATGGACGCCATACCCGCATCGTTCCCTAGCAGCGCCACACTGCACACCGCTTCCCAGGACGTCGTTCGCTTCCTGCACTGTTTCCAAGTCATGGCTGCCGCTCTGAGAAATATCGAAGTTTTCGACCCTGCTCATCCTGAGTTCTCGGAAGCGTGGGTAGAACAGCTCACCAACTTCTTCAGCTACCAAAAGATCATAGATGCAGACAAGAAATGGTCACTCCTTCTCAGCACGTGTGGGGTGGCCACCATTCGCCTGGCACAAGGCCTCCTCGTTCCCAAGAAGTTGGCAGACACCATGTACGAAGACATAGTAAAGGCACTCACCAATTACTTCACACCGAAACCAGCAAAGATAGCGAAGCGCATGGATTTGTTTGCGTGCACCCAAACGTCGGGAGAAGCGGCCACCGTCTACATGGCCGAGCTCTGCCAGTTCACCATAGACTGCAAGTTCCAGGACGTCGAGGACATCATCCTCACCCAATACGTCTGGGGTGTCCGGGACCCCAAGCTCTGTCATAAAATTATTGGTACTGCTGACCTGAAGCTGGAGAATGCACTCCACATGGCCACCGCGTTCGAGCGGTCTCACCATGACTGTCCGCCATCTTCAGCACACCATGCTTCAGTATCTGCAGCCTCAGACATCTCAGATGAGGAAGAAGTGCTACAGGTATGCCACCCCTCATGCCAAGACCATCGCCCATCATCATCAATGGCCCCTGCCAGCGCTCAAGCACCCTGCGCCAGTTGCGGAGAGGCACACAAACGCCAGTCCTGCCAATTCTGGCCCAAGCATATCAGGAACTTCCGGTTGATAAGGCCACAGCTGAGGCTCAGACCATAGTGACACACAGGGGGGCTTTTAAAGTGTGGCGGCTGCAGTTTGGGGTCAGCGTGGCTCCAAGAATATTTCAAAATCTCATGGACTGTCTCCTTAAAGGCATCCCCGGAGTTCAGCCCCTCTTCAGTGATGTTCTGATCATGGCACCATCAGTCAAATCCTTCACAGAATGTCTGCGCGCCATCCTCCACCGCTTCAACGCAGCAGGCCTGAAAATCAAGCATGAAAAGTGTCTGCTAGGGGTCCCCAGTGTTGAGTTCTTGGGGTTTGCGGTGGACACCCGGGGCATCCATCCCACGCCGGACAAGGTCAAAGCCATTGTGAAGGCGCCTGCCCCCTCTTTGAAGGCAGAACTTCAAGCCTTCCAGGGACTGCTTAATTTCTACCATACCCACAGAGACACGTGGACCAGTTGAACCGATGCCTTCTTCCCTTGGAAAACCCTGAGACCTGAGAGGCTGAGGACAGCAAAGGCGAAGAAGAGCCAGAACCGGAAGAGCACACACATGAGACAGCAATTCCCAACACAGTTCCGGCTCCCGTTCCTGCCTCGGTTCCTGCTGATACTGCCGAACCTTCTCCAACTGCTGGCAATGCCAGCAACTGCCCCCGATCCACCAGAGAGATCGGCTGACTGAAACAGAGGCTCTGGTGGCGACGTCCAGAGTATCTCAAAGACTATGTTTGTTAGGACTTTGGAACTGTGGGGGGAGGGTTGTTATGTATTAAGATAGTCTCACTAGCATTAGCCTGGCCATGCGGTCAAACAGACCTTTGGGTCTAGGAACAATAGACTGGTAGGATCCTAATGTGGACCAATGGGCTCGTGCGAATCCTGGTATGTACCTATGGGGACTAGGTAGTGTAAATAGAGCCTATCACGGGGAGTGGGGGGTCCTTTGAGTGTGTGTGTGCACAGATAAAAGCCAGTCACTGACTGGCTAGTTTGTCTTCTGATTTCCAGTGAGTTAATAAACTATGAGCTGATCACTATGCCACGTGTCCGAACTCAGTACTTTTCACCCTTATTGTTGAACATCCTCAACCCAAGCCTTAGTTCTGTGCAGTATGTTGGAATGAAATTTGTCATCTCTTGGCACAGTTCATGTGCTGAGAAAAGCCCAAATGAAGTTACCCCAGAATTCTTTACAGTAATACATAGTGGACTCTCCCAACTAAAATGCTTGGAGATGAAAGGAAACGTGATATCATGGCTCAAAAGATCTGGCCCTCTACAACCTTGGCTATGAAGGATCCATACAGAAGTGGGGGGGGGGAATGTCAGTTGCCATCCTAAGTAACAGTCATGTCTGGCCTCTTCCAGGGGATGCAATATTGCACTTCTTGATGCCAAAGAGCTTAGTGTGACTAATTTCCAATTCAAAGCTGGGCTTGGCTGACTCTGGCATTCCAACAGACCTTGTGCGCTATTGTGGGTTAGCAAACATATGTTCACTCTGGTGGGTCTGCATGACAAGTTGAGCTTCACACCATGTTTAAAAACACGTCTGGCAAATGGCACTGCAGCTGTGTGCTGGTATCAGCTTATAGAAAGAAAGAAAATGTGTCTTGCACACCTCTGGTAAACACACACTCTGGCTAATGTTGCAGAGAAGACACTGAATGCAGGAAGGAGGACTAAGAGCTATTTGTTGTAGCGAGAATAAGGTAAAGTGTAGTCCCTAAGGTCAGTTGTGTGAGCACATGAAGTTGCATTAGAGTGAATAGACTCTTGGTTTATCTAGGACAGTGTTGCCTGATTGTCAGCAATTCTCTGGGGTTTTGCCCTGACCAGGGCCGGCCCCAGCTTATTTTGCACCCTAGGCGAGGATCCCTTCTGGTGCCCTCCCCCCCCACCAATTTTCAAAAATAAATGCATTTTAGGAAGAATGAAAAACACAAATAATCAAGAAACTCCCAGAGTACAGGGCCGAGTGCAGTTTGGCGCCCCTAAGGGCCAGCCCACTCTAGTGAGTGAGCCGGCCCTGGCCCTGACCTGAACAGTGCAGGGTAGCCTGATATCATCATATCCTGGAAGCTATGCAGGGTCAGCCATGGTTGGTACCTGCATGGGAGTAGGCATGGGCATGAACTAGCTCACAAACTAAAGCTCCTGATTAATTTTGGCCGGTTTGTGGTTCATCATAACTCAAGTTCATGGCAGGTCAACCGGCATGATCTTTCAACGAACTTTAAAGCTGTTCATGGAGATTCATGCTAGTTCCTGAGTGGAGACGTTTCCAGACAGACTGTCTCTGCTCAATCAAAATGTTTATATAACCTCAAAGGAACAACTTGGAGAGCATGTAGAGGAGCACCTGGGGAAGGTCCCCTGAGACTCTGATATCTCTAGCTTGCACAGGATCCATTCTATACACTCCTGAACCTCGATCATTTTGACATGCGCAGGTCCTGTGCAAGCTAGAGACACCAAACTTGCTGCAGACTTCCCCTAGATGCTTCTCTACATGCCTGCCAAATTTGGCATAAAACCAGTTGGGTGTAGTGGTTAGGAGCATGGACTCTAATCTGTGAGAACTGGGTTTGATTCCCCGCTCCTCCACATGCAGCTGCTGGTGCGACTTTGGGTCAGTCATAAGTTCTTTCAGAGGCTGTTCTCTCAAGGGCAGTTCTTGAAAGAGCTCTCTCAGCCCCACCTACCTCACAGGGTGTCTGATGTGGGGACGGGAAGGGAAAGGTGGTTGTAAGCTGCTCTGAGACTCCTTCAGGTAGTGAAGGGCAGGGTATAAATCCAACCTCTTCTCTTCTTCTTCTTCTCTGAACCTGTGCGTGTCAAAATGACCATTGCATTTTATCCACATCCTCTACGTATATCATTGCGTTTTATCTTCTACAAATATTACTGTATTTTAAATCCAATCCTCACCAGACTTAGGCAGGTAGAGGAGAGTCAGGTGGAGTTTGGTGTCTCTAGAATGCTGGGGGGGTCTACCACCTCATGAACCCCACAAACTGAATGAGTTCATGAGGCAGCTAAAAGGTTGTGATGGTCCATGGTTCATGAATGGGGCATGCCACAAACCATGAACTGAACTGCATTTTTCTGGTTCATGCCCATCCCTAGATAGCAGGCCACCAAAGAAGTCCAGGGTTGCTACACAGAGACAAGGCAAGCACTACAGGGTTACCATAAGTTGTCTGTGACTTGATGGCACTTTCCTCCAGCCCCTCCAAGGTCTCAGGTAGAGGACTTTCACATCACCCACCACCTGATCTTTTTAGCTGTAGATGGTGGGGCTCGAATCAGGGACCTTCTGCTTGAAAAGCTGTTGCTCTTTCAATGCTCCACAGACCTTCCCTAAATGTAGCTGCCTCCTACTGAGTCAGACCCTTGGTCCATCAAGGTCAGTTATTGTCTAGTCTGACAGGCAGCAGCTCTAGTCTGACAGGCAGCAGCTTTTCAGTGTCTCAGGTGGAGGTCACTATTGGGTGTTTGTAAATAAGGTGCACAGAGAGTTTATATAGTTATAAAGGTGAATATATACAGAGATATTTACAGGGTATTGAACAGCATGTCATGCCTTAGTCTATGAGAACCGAGTCCCCACCAGCTTACTAAGCTGATAGCTATTATGCTAAACCCCAGCCAATCTCTAACAAGGTGATGTAATCACTAACTCTAACAAGCCCTGAAAGAGCAACACCTGCTAGAAACACCTGGCTGTAATTACATGATTACTAGCATGACAGCTAGGTCTGACAAACAGATCAAACTGATCTATAGTAACTGCTTGCTACCTCTATCACTCTGACATATATCTCAATAGTCACTTGCTACTTGACCGCTTTAACTAAAGATGCTAGAGGATTGAGGGGTTGGTGCATCTTTCCCGTGAAATAAAGTCTGGAAGTAGCAGGCCTCTGGGGAAGTCTTGGCTTTTATGCCTTGTTTGTTTGAAACTAGTTGGCTGCTGTCAAGATGCTGGACTAGATAGGCCTTTGCTGTGATCCAGGAAGGCATCTCTTATGTTCCTTTTTGAGGTATGAGGACCAGAACTGTACATGATATTCCAAATGTAATAAAACAGGTAAGCAGAATTTAATGTATTTGTATTTTAAATCAATTTGTCCTTAGATCATACTATTTTCCTTGATTGCATGCTGCCTAGAAACACTGGAAGGGCAGGATATAAATTTTTTAACCAATCAATCCACCTATCCTTATAAGCAGTCAAGAACCTTAATTCTCAACTCCATCTTCAAACAACAATACCTCTCGGAATTACGTAGGCCCAGATGCTAAAGAAAATCTTTATGAGAGCACATACCTTTTTAAAAAATAATAAAAATCCATTTCCCCCCTTTTCTTATGGTTCTTTATCCTTACTGAAATAATCCCAAGCAAAACTGTGCCATGTAATTCTGGAGCGCTGTTGAAAACTAGAAGGGCAAGAGGAGGGGGGGAAAAAAATCCAACTAACAGCCATTCCTGCAATTAAAAAAATCTCTAGTGGCAGCTTTGGAACCAAAGGAAGGAAAAGAAAAGGAGATACTATGGAATACCTGTGCAAATAACAATTTGAAAGGCAATCTCCTGGCCATATGCAATGTCCGTTTACTTTTCTTTTCCAAAATCAGTGGCCAGTGTTCAGAATTCAATGTGTTCTAACATGTTTCAGCAGCATTAGCAGCTGACTTGGTAGACCAGCTTCATCAATCGTATCAGCATAGCAGGTTTCTATTCATGTCCACCAATGTCCACCACACTAAAGAAGCTTTTGGAACCAAGAAGTCGTGGCCCTAGTTTCTAAGTTCTGGTCGATTTAATGAGGAAATGTTTGAGTAATGTGACACATATGAAGAGGCTACCATGTTTCGTACAACTTGTAAACAGTCAGGGATGGTCAAGCAATACCCCCGGATAGCTCTGGTGGAAAGTGACATCAAGTCACAGCTGAATTATGGTGACCTTGTAGGGTTTTCAAGGCAAGATATGTACAGAGGTGGTTTGCCATTGCCTGCCTCTGCATAGCAACCCTGGTGTTCCTTGGTGGTTGCCCATTCAAGTACTAACCAAGGCTGACCCTGCTTAGCTTCCAAGATCTGTGAAAATCTCACTTGCCTGGACCTTTGAGATCAGAGCAGATAGTTCTAGGGAGTTCTATTTAATTGTCATTTTATTTAATGAGTAGACAATGTTTCTTCAGTAGCAGTTAGTTGCACATGCTGAGATGGTTCTAAATCAAACAGGAGAGAATATGGCTAACAAAAAGATTTACAATGGAAATCCTAAAAACACTTCTTATGAGACTCAGCCCCATTGAATAGAAGTAAGATGACCTGTTTAAGATTGCACTGAAAATTGTACAGCTGGCTGGAAAAAGGAGCTGGGGAAAGCAAAGGGATTGGAGGAGTAGTATGTACAGTTCTGGTCACCACACCTCAAAAAGGATATTATAGTATTGGGGGAAAGTGCAGAAAAGGGCAACTAGAATGATAAAGGGGTTGGAACACCTTCCCTATGAAGAAAGGTTAAAACACTTGGGGCTCTCTAGCTTGGAGAAACGACGGCTGAGGAGTGACATGATCGAGGTTTATAAGATTATGCATGGGATAGAGCAGGTAGAGAAAGAAGTACTTTTCTCCCTTTCTCACAATACAAGAACTCGTGGGCACTCCATGAAATTGCTGAGCGGTCGGGTTACTTCTTCACCCAAAGAGTGATTAATACATGGAATTCACTGCCACAGGAGGTGGTGGCGGCTACAAGCATGGACGGCTTCAAGAGAGAAATGGATAAGCATATGGAGCAGAAGTCCATCAGTGGCTATTAGCCACAAGGAATATATAGGAACTCTCAGTCTGGGGCAAGTGATGCTCTGTATTCTTGGTGCTTGGTGGGAGGGCAACAGTGGGAGGGCCTGTAGTGTCCTGGCCCCACTGGTGGACCTCCTGATGGCACTTGGTATTTCTGGCCACTGTGTGACAGAGTGTTGGACTGGATGGGCCATTGACCTGATCCAACATTGGCTTCTCTTATGTTCTTATGTTCTTATGTTCTTAATCTAAGAGGATGTCATTTGCTTTTGGGGAACTGATAATACATTCGAGTATTGCTTGGTTCGTCAGTGAATTTGAAACACAAATGCCACAAGCCTTCAATGTTCTCTTTCCTAACAAGGAAGAAGATCCTATAACTAACCACAAATAATGGTTTTGCCCTGGTCTACAGTCATAAATTTAACCCCTCCCAATTTTACCACATACACTGTTTGGCAACATCTCTAACTGTGTGCAGTGTTCCCTCTAAGCTGAGTTAGTGTGAGCTAGCTCACAGTTTTTTAACCTCTGGCTCACATATTTTTGTCTTAGCTCAGTAAGGATGGCTTTAGAGCAAACTAATTTATGCAGTACCCAAATCGCTGGCTCACAACTTTAATGCCAGCAGCTCATAAAGTAGAATTTTTGCTCACAAGACTCCTCAGCTTAGAGGGAACATTGACTGTGTGTGCTAAGCAACTGATAGATCAGCTTAGAGAATCTTTTGGGGGGGGTTGGCAGGACAAAGGAGGAGTTTAGAGAATCTTTATTTGAAATCGGAATCAGTGTTCTTAAATGTGTCCTGCCTTTTGCACAGAAAACCCACAGCATTAATACCTTCAAACTGGTGCTGAGGTGTCATTAAGTATCTTTAAGAAGAATTGTGAAATCCAATATATAAGTTATGTGATTGTGAGAGTTTCTCAGTACAGAAGGCAGAGTCTAGAAGATGGTTTACATGATAGTGGGAAATAGTCATATATGAATAAGCCAACATCCTACCATGGGACTTTTGTGGCTTTGTATATTACCTTTGCAGTTATTCCTTCGTAACATATAATTCTTTAAAAAGCAGAAGCTTTCATTAATTAGCCATGGTGACTAAAGGGAACCACAATGTTCAGAGGCAGTATATTAGGAGGCAGTATCTGGAGAAGGCCTTGGCCTCTAGGCTAGGTTTGTTGGCCCTCAAAGGGGCAAATGGTTGGACACTGTTGGAAAAAGAATGCTAAACTAGATGGACCACTGGTCTGGTCCAGCAGGACACCTATTGTGTTCTTAATGTTTTTGTTTTCTTTTTTAGTCACATGCTTAGAAAACTGGCAGAAAATGGCATTATTATTCCTTTGTGTGCCAATCTTCTGTACAACCAATTACAGCACAAAATTTGGGATTGCCTGGCTCAAAGTCTGGGTTTTCTTGGCGCAGATGCTACAATTCAAGTGTTTGTGTGGGGGAGGGGAGTCTGTACTGCACTAGCTCAATAGAAACCCAAAGATGACTTCCACCTTGTGCCAAGAGCTCTTCATAATGTAGAAGAAAAATGCAACAATAACAACAAATTTAGTCACAGGAAAAAGCCAGCACTCTAATACAACAAACTAACTCAAACTAAATTCATATAACCACAAGCATAAATGAAATATATAAAATGAATATCAAATAAAGCACGCATGTAAAACTTGTTATGTCCTGTAAAGAATTACATCTATTCGTCTTTCACTAGGAGCTTTCTCGTTCTTACAGCTAACCAGCCACATTTGGCAAGTTTAGCTGTAACCTTGGGGCACCTACTTTCTAGGAGGTTCTTCAGCAATTGCATCTTTTGACTAGTTGAGGATAGAGTAGTTGTAGAGAGTGGGAGAGCAGAAGAAAAATAAGAGTTGGTTTTTATAGCCTACTTTTCAGTACCCGAAGGAGTCTCAGAACGGCTTACAATCTCCTTCCTTTCCTCTCCCCACAACAGACATTCAGTGAGGTGGCTGAGGCTGAGAGAGCTCTGAGAGAACTGCTCTTGAGACAACAGCTCTGAGAGGACTATGACTGACCCAAGGGTCACCCAGCTGGCTGCAGAGAAGTGGGGAATCAAACCCAGTTCTCTGGTCCACTGCTCTTAATCACTACACCAAACTGCGACATTTCATTAGGGATGCCCCTTGGTGTGTTCCTTACTCAGGACGCTTCATCCTCTGGGACCTCATTTGAAAGTGATGGGTTTTCAAAGGGTGGCTATGCAAGTGTTCGGCTGCTGCTGAGACAATAACCGCTTGCATGAAGACAAACTGAGCTTGGTAGGAAGTCATCATTGTCCAGTATGACCTGAAGGCCGTGTTGCAAATGCCAGTTGATTTCTGGCCCGCATTTTTGGAGTTGAATCAACCTATTGTAGTATGAATGGGAATATAAAGATTTTTATATATAGGGTTTTTTTCTTCTTGATTGTTCATACTCATATTTCTCTGGTTTTTATAGATTTATTCTTTAAATAATATTTTATTAGGATGTTAGAAAGGCCTGTTATATAGAAGGCTTTCCTCTTGTAGGTCTTTGTTAGCAGACAACATAATAGGTACAAAGTTCATGATTCTGTAGTTCTTAGGACAAACCTTTCAATGTCTGTGTCAGATAAGAGTTTAGTCTGGTATGAAGATTCCTTGCCCATTATCATTTAGGTTAGGTTAAGTAAACACTTAGATTGATGTAGATATATGTTTCATCTGGCCAATCAGAGGATTATTACTCCAATTACCACTGTCTTTTGTAACCAATTATGCTGTTTGAATATTGTTTTCTTGATGATGTCAGTCCATGTATAAAATATCATGTATTTCCTGAATCTGGCCAATCAGAGGATTATTACTCAAATTACCACTGTCTTTTGTAACCAATTATGCTGTTTGAATATTGTTTTCTTGATGATGTCAGTCCATGTATAAAATATCATGTATTTCCTGAATATGTTCAGAACAGGTTCAAGAAGAAGATGAAAGAAGAAAGTTGTCAATTTTGATGAGTTATTTGGTCTAATTGTTTTCCTATTAATTGAAGCATATTTCCTGAATATGCTAAGAAGAAAGTAGTCAATTTTGGATGGACTATTTGGTCCAACTGTTTTCTTGTTAAATGAAATAAAACATAGATCTTCCTCCTCATTTGACTTCATTTTTGACATGGAGTCTAATATGTACAACACTATCACATTCCACAAACAGATGACCCATGCAATAAAACTTGGCAATCAGAAGGCTACCAATGATCTGTCTCTTGGCAATAGTCTAGCCCAACTAAGCAAGCAGCTCCAATTTGATATCTCAGCAAATGCATGGTGTCGTGTTGGGTGCATGGCTTTAGCATGGTGGTGAAGTAGGGCTGGGCTTGCTGGCAGACAATTGACACTGTTAAAACTTTTTTTAAAAGTATGTTGGTTTGATGTGAAACAGTGACGTCCAAGTCAGGTACAAGAACACAGGCCAACATGAGCCTAAGTCACATGTAGGGGGTCACAAACCTAGAAAGAACAAGCAGCATAGAAAGAACAAGCAGCCTGAGACAGGAGTTTGTCATGCCAATTACTGTGCTGCTGGAGGGCTTCCAATGGCATTTGTGCAAAGGTCAAGAGAAAAGGTAAAATCATTGCTCAAAAAACAGCAGGGAGTGTTGACTGTAAAAATCTTCTTGCCAGAGTTTGTATTCTAACCCAGTAAACTACCACAGGGCCCAGACCTGGATGGCCAATGCTGGCCCAATTTCGTTAGATCTTGAAAGTTAAGGAGGGTCAGCCTTGGTTAGTACTTGGCCGGGAGACCACAAGGAGGTCCAAGGCTGCTATGCAGAGGCAGGCAATGGCAAACCACCTCTTGCCTTGAAAACTCTGCAACTTGACTGCACTTTCCACCACCAGGCAACATTGGTTATGGATGCATGAAACTCATATTTGGCTTCTGGTACGGATCACTGATGATCCTTATCCACCATTATGATTTTCAGTCTGTCTGAAAATTGCAGTCACCCCTGTTGGATATTCAACAAACTGTTCACTTCTGTTCAGACCATTCACTGATATGCAACCACATGGAAGGAAGAAGCATATCTGTGCATGCACACTCATACTTCTTTCCGACTCATGCTTCTTCCCCTGTGGTCTCCCTTCTCCATTTGCTAGTAGTATAAGTACACAAAAATGAACAGGTAAAGTGTCTCCCTCTGTCCCTTACAGCTGCCTGACTCGATGTTTGCTAATGGCAAAAGCAGGTAGATTGTCTGGGCCAGGAACAATTCCCACATGCCTTATCTTGCACTGATGCATGGAAAGTGTAGCTGTTTAAGAAAGGAGACTTAGTGTTCCCTAGACAACCACACGACTCTCAGCCTGTGTTATGACCAAGAGCTCCTCTGACCGATTATTACTGCAGTCCTAAACAGGGTTACGCTCATTGACTTCAGTGAGTTTAGAAAGGTTTAATTCTGTTTGGGATTGGACTGTAAGACACTGAAGTTACAAACAGAGCTTATTTACCATGACCTACAGCATATGAAGCAATTTATGCAGGATAGTCTGGAGAACAGCTGTCAGGTTGAATGACACAAACTGTGCTTCTGATTGGTTGGTAGTGAACCAGAGCCATATTGGCTTTTCCTGCCATAGAGATATCAGGATGTTCAGTGTTTTGCTCTCTCTCTTTTTTTGCCTATTTAACAACATATATGAGAAATGTTATCATGTTATCATGTTGGGCTGTAACTGGGGAGACCCAGATTAAAAACTAAAACCTGCCACGAAGCTCACTGGTGAGACATTTCATTTCAATTGTTCAAAGCATTAAAAATACAATAGTGCGACTATTCAAAATTATTTCATCCCCATGCCAGGCCTTTCTGTCTGGGATCATGTGTCTGCAAGCCTGAAATGTTTAAGACAGTAGTTTGAAAACCTATTCAAGAATAGGTCAAGCGTCCTATGTCCTTGGCCAAAGGAGATATCATTGGCATTCGTAGTGATTTAGCTCTTGACAGGCTGGCATCTTGAAGATTCATTGAGCTAATCAATTAGGTGATAGTTTCCTCCCCTCCCCCTCCCTTCACCCTGTCCTATGCCTTGAAGAGCTTCCTTTCAAGAATGGAAATCCTGCCGAGCTGTGTAAGCTAAGCTATAAAGTTTGACATATTAATGGACGATAGTTGATGAGAGGTAAAACACACCCTGTTCTCCTACCACACTCAATGCACAAATCTGCCATCCAGGATTCCTTCACATTACATAAACATATCAAGCAGCCTTCTACCAAATCAGATCATTGTTCCACTGAGGTCAGTACACTTTTCTGCACACTTCCAGATGGAGAAAAGGTCTTTGTCAACTATCTGCTGCCCAAGATGCTTTAGCTGGAGATGCAGAGGATTGAATGCAACGTGTGGAGCATGTGATTGTGCATGCACCCATGATGGCTTCTTGAAGCTCTCTGTAAAAGGTCACCTCACCCCAGTGTCTGCAACACAGTGAGCGACAGACTGTCTGGTTCTGTCTGGTTCACGTGCTTCTAGGAGGCTTCCAAATTTCTCCTTACTTGGATTCACTCCACATTTTAGATTTTGTTATCACTTGAACTTGTTTCCGAAGAGGCTGGCTATTGTTGTTATTGTCCATTGTTATTACTGGTGTTTATCCCCTGTTTATTGGCCCTCCAGGGCAACTGGTTGGTCACTATGTGAAGAAAGGTACAGGACTAGATGACCACTGCTTTGGTCCATCTGAACGCCTTTCATGGCCCAGATTTGTAGAGAACACCAAGCATATGTATTTTTCTACAGCTATCCTTCCTCTTATGGTATCCATGCCTTCCCCTCTCCCTCTGTTATTGATGTGCCTTATTGATGTTCCAAAACACTCCAAAAAGCAATCATGCCCCGGGAATGAAGCACTCCACCCCTGCTGCCAGGCACCCCTCTTGGATGGCGAGCCAAAGAACCAGCTGGAGAGATCAAAGAGGCTCTCCTGCTCTGCTTTGCTGGCTGCAACTTGCCTGAGCCAATGGGGCAATGCCAGGATCCCCCACACTCCTCCTTGCCAGCTCCGTCATGGGGGCTGGGAGTGCTCCAGGGGCTTCCCCTACGACCATACAAATAGTTGTACCAAGGTATCTTTTTGTCTCTCATTGTCCTTTTAAAAACATTGTTGTTGTTGTTGTTGTTGGGTAGTTTATCTGGGGAACATATTGGGCTCCACCATGCCAATCATACTTCCATCGTTTTCTCCACCATGCCAATCATACTTCCATCCCCCTCCCTTAGGAAATAGAGACAGGATAGTTTCCTTTTCCACCACTCCAGCACAAAATGTGAAGTCATACTGGTTCCAAGTTAATGTCCATTTGAGCTTTAGGAAGAGTTTAAAAGTGTGTGCTAGTGCATTGAGGAGCCCAGGTATGCCCTTTCCTGATTTGTTGAAAGCCAGCCTGGTGTGGTGGTTAGAGTGTTGGGCTAAGATCTGGGAGACCCAGATTTGAATCCCCACTGTGCCATGGAAGCTCACTGGGTGACCTTGGGCCAGTCACACACTCTCAGCCTAAGCTACCTCACAGGGTTGTTGTGAGGATAAAGCGGAGGGAAGGGGAACAATGTAAGCCGCTTTGGGTTGTCACTGGGGAGAAAGGTGGGGTACAAACTAAAGCACTGTCAAGTTGTAGCTGACTTATGGTGACCCCCAGCAAGGATTTTTCGAGGCAGGAGACATTCAGGGGTGATTTGTCATTGTCTTCCCCTGCAGATGGTCTCCCATCCAAGTACTGATGCTGCTTAGCTTCCAATATCTGATAAGGTCAGGCTATACCATGCCGCCTTCCATCCCAGGGAATAAAAGTAGTAAATAAATAATTTAAAAATATAAGATAGTATGTCCCATTTTCCTTTACTTCTTACTCATTAAGGGGTCTCGTTGATGTCTTGAGCAAATTCCGAATCCTGGAGCATGTCTTTTCCATAAGGGAAAGAAAAAGAGAACATCTACTAACCTGGACCCTTAGCCAAGTCCACCACTGCCTTGGTCTCCTAACAATGTTCCAAAACTGTTCTCCAGAATAACCCCCTGAACAATGTATTCTGTTCTTTGCCATGATTCCAGTTATCCTTTGACAGACGCACACTGTGAAAACTGATTCTCGTTTTCTTTCTCTAGTCATCTCCAGTTCTGTAAGGACCCTGCCCCCTCCTCCACCTGTGCCCCCCCCCCGGACAGTGAGATCCTTCTCTTATTTTGGACTTCTTGGCTTTAATAGACCACTCCCATTTAGAGCTTACGTGCCACTGGAATTAACAGAGTCTCATAAAGGCACCTGGGTACAGCCATGAAGACCCAGGAAAGAGGAAGGGTATGCTGGCATTGCAAACTGATTAAGTACAATTTCCCCCAGCTCAGGGCTTTCAGTAACAATAAGGTTTCACTTCATTCTCAATAACAAGACTTTTCAACACTGGAATATCCTGGCATATCCCAGAGGTTTTCTGCCCAGTTTCTATTTCCTAAACCAGCTCCCAATGCCTCTTTTCCTGTTTTTACTCAATCAAGAAAGAATACTCAAGTAATTAATTTACCCTCCCTCCTGTTTCAGAAGCTATCTTGACTTACCCAAACTTTTGTGTTGATGCAGATCTGGCTCCCTTCAACTGAACTGAAGGATTCAGGTGGGTAACCAAGTTGGTCTGAAGCAGCAGGAAAAAAATTGAGCCCAGGGGCACCTCACCTAGGCTCTTTGTGCCCATGCAGATTTGGCTCACAATAGCCTAATCAATGTATTCCCCCCACTTTTCCCCACCAAAGTTTGACAGCAGTTAACTTTAAACCAGCCAGTGAGATTCAAACTTTTTATCTTGGACCAATCATGTTCCTGGGAAAGTGGCTTCCCATGTTCAGCTATGGGACTCTTCCCCATAAAAATATCATCCCAGGTCAGTGAAAAGTGTGCCAGGTTTGCCCACTACCTGATCACCCCTGCAAATGTGTTGTAGGCTCCTTTCTTTCCCTTTACCTGCTCCATGGACCTCTCCAGACCTCAAGACCAGGATTTCAGGTTCTATGTATGTAAGAAAAAATAAATTGGTATTTTTCGGGTTTGTGTATATTAAACCCAAAAAATATTGGTATTTCCTGATATTCCCAAATCCCAATATTGATATGGTATTGGAATTTGGGAAATAATCGGCATTGCCAATTTTTTTCTACTCCATTATAACCTATGAGGACCGTTATCTCTCCTTATATATAATTGAATAGTGGGTGCCAAAGTTCTAATTCTAAAATGCACTCAGTGTATGGCTGATGGCACTGCTCCTCAGCATATATCGCCACCAATCAGAAGGCAAAGCCCGGGTCCCGCCCACACCACAACTGCTGCGACAACCTGGTCTTTTGCATATGGAAGCTGATTGGACTTCAGTCCATTCCACACCTCAAACTCCCCCCCCCCCGCAAGGCAGTTGGAATGTCAGTTGCATATGGAACCTGCTGTATTCTGGTGGTGTGCAGGTCCCAGGTTCATGTTTTAAAAGCAGACTGACACTGTTTGCCCAAAGCCAGAGCACTCTCCCAGAGCCTCTTTCTAGATCTCGCTGTATTTATTTCCACAACGGGCCTTATTTCTAGTAATCAATATTCCCCATAGGCTACATGGAGAATCAAGCTGGGGGTATCTGGGGCTTGGGGACTGTATTTGAAGTAGAGGCAACAAATATGCAGCATAGGTGCTGATGCCTCTCCTCAGGAAACCACCCAAGTTTCCAAAAGATTGGACCAGGGGGTCCAATTCAATGGGCCCAGAAGAAGGTGCCCTCATCCTCCATTGTTTCCAATGGAGGGGGGAAAGGTATTTTAAAAGGACTGTCCCTTTAAATGTCTGCCTTATCTTCAGAGTTGAGTCATGCTGCGGCAGCGGTGCAACTTGGTGAGTGAAATCAGAAGGTCTCTTTAAGTGCCTTCTCCAAGCTGCACTGCTGCTGCCACTGTGGCAGTGCAACTCGGTAAGTGAACTCAGAAGGCATTTAAATAGACCGTGGTCTCTTTAAATGCCTTCTCCAAGCTGCTCCGCTGCCACTGTGGCACATCTCAGTCAAGCTACACCTGAATAAAAGCCGATTAATATCAGCTTTTATTTGGGCTCAGCTAAATCAGTGGCTAAATCAGATGCCCTTTCCCTAAAACTTCCCAATTTCCTCCCTATTCCTTTTTTACAAGTGCACCCTCTTGCTGGTGTGTGTGTGTGATCACTTATTAGTTCTCAGATGGTCAGTGCAGGTTTTTCACATTTTTATTTTGTATACAATAAAATTGTCTGTGCTTACAATCACATTCTCACACTTTCTTCCTAATTTTATTTTAGGATATTATCCACCCTGGAATACACAGACTTACAAGGTCCTGCATTATTCCTTCCTGAAACCCTTTTAAAAACTAATTTCCCCTTCTCTGAGTTTGGGTAACAGTTTGATCTTTAGTCTTTGTATATACATATACAGAGAGAGGGAGGGAGGGAGGGAGGGAAGCAGAATGCTCTTTTTCATTGTTCTTCTTTCCTCTTGCGGGCAATAGCACTGTGTTGCTGTTTTTGTATGCCTCAAGCAAATATTTGCTTCCTTTCAAAGAGGGAGAAACAGCATCAGGGTGATGCTCAGCATTCTAGAAGAAAGAAAGCCAGCTGTAAGAAATTCCCCTTTTTAATTGTTGCACAAAGATGGAGGGGCAAATAACTTTCAAGAAGCATTCCCCCCCCTAAAAAAATAAGCTACTTTTCCTAAAGAAGCTGAAAGCTCTTCCCCTCACAATGGCTGGTTCCAAGAGCATGTGTACCTCAACAAGAGTTACCGTATTTTTCAGACCATAAGACGCACCTCACCATAAGACGCACCTAGTTTTTAGAGGAGGAAAACAGGGAAAAAAATATTCTGAACCCTGGGGCTCAGTATTCAGTCCATAAGACGCACACACTTTTCCCCTCACTTTTTTTGGAAGAAAAAGTGAGTCTTATGGTCCAAAAAATACGGTAATTTATGAGTATACATATCCTAGTCCTCATGAGGGAAAGTCCCAGTGAAATCAGTGGGACTTACCCTATGTCTACATGGATAGAACTCAGGATGCCTTGACTTGTGAAGCAACCTTGTAGATCAGAATTGAGTTAATCACTGGATCTTTTTGGCTCAGAATTGAACAACTCAGGTCCCTGCCACACGGCAGGAAAAACATCGGCCAAAGTGTGGCAAATCAGAGCCGCACCAAAGTAGAGATGCCACGGCGGGATCCCGCAGATCCCCTGAGCCGCGGTGCCATTGCTCCCTGGCATGATCAGATGCTGGGGAGGAAGCTACCATCGGGAGGGGGAGCCTGCCGAACTGCACATGTGTGAGCATGCGCAGTTTGGCCAGGCGCCGGGGATGCGCCGGTGGAAGGACGCACCGGCGATCCCATGGCCGGCTTTGATGTGGCCTTCCCGGACGAACCACCATGGTAGGTGGTTCATTTTTGCTGCGGGGTTTTGGGCAGAAGGGCCGGATTGGGAACGGGCGCGCAACGCTTCCCAGATGTTGCAGTAGGATCGCGCCCGTTTGCTGCGGCCCGATCCATCCTTCTCCCTGCCCAAAACCTCTTGTGTGACCGGGGCCTCAAATACCTTCTGAATGGTTTCAGAAGTTAACTGTGTTTGTCTAAAGTAGAAAAGCCAGATTTCAGTCCAATAGGTCTAGAGACCAACAAGATTTTCAGGGTATGAGCTTTTGAGAGTCAAAGAGGTGATGAAGGGAAATGTGACTCTCGAAATTTTATACCCCCAAAATCTTGTTGGTCTCTCAGGTGCCATCAGACTCAAATCCAGCTGTTCTGAATGGCTCTGCATTCTTTGGCAAAATTGCCCTTGTGAGAAAATAGTCCCAATGAAAACAGGCTGTTTAAATGAACACCTAATGGCAGGAATTTGTTTAAAAAACAGTGCGTGTTTATTACTGATTTACATAGTTTCTAACAGATGTAACAGCCTCTTTAAACAGATACTGGTCAATTGAAGCAGAGGAACAGCAAAGAGGGTGGGTGGGTGGGTGGATGAACAGCCCTGTACAGGGCTGTCTGAGAACACATAATGTGAGACAAACTGACTGCACTTTTCTGTACTGTTAGGAAGGAACATCCTTTGAAATGTGGTGGTGGAGGAGAGTTTTATAGATACCATGGACTGCCAAAACAAAATAAAGAAGTGGGTTCTAGAGCAAATCAAGCCTGAATGATCCCAAGAGGCTAAAATGAAGAAAATGAGGCTATCGTACTTTGCTCACATAATGAGAAGACAAGGCTCACAGGAAAGGACAATGAAGTTGAAGGCAGTAGGGAAAAAGGAAGACCCAACATGAGATGGATTGACTCAACAAAGGAAGCACAACAAAAGACACAAGAAGTGGGGAACAACCCAAAAAGGATTGAATTAAAAACCAAAAGTTTAGAGAAGTCAGAATGTAAGGGCCCAATATCTAATCTAAACTTAAAACATAAATATTACCAAATTGATTTGATTTATAAAATTTCTACCTCGCCCTCCCAGCCAAGGCGGGCTCAGGGCAACTTATATAAAGTATATAAAAATACATGTATTTATTACAAATTAGATAAAAACAAATGTAGGCCCAAATAGTAGCCTCAGAATAAAATCATACAATTACCTCAGACATAGCCCATTTATGACCCTGACCAAAAGAATTTCAGCCAAATGGCCGTCTTCAGTGGTCAAACAATGTTCTTACACAATGCTGCCCTGGTCAGATACACATGTCTTGAATGGTAATTGAGGTGTGTACCTTCCTCTTCTGGTCCAAAAAATATATATAAAAAATTAGATGTCAACACTATTACATACTATTGGCTTCAGATTGCATCTAAAAAAAATTGGGGGCCAGGAGAGGAAGGTATACAATTGAATTACCATTCAAGACACGTGTACCTGACCAGGGCAGCAGGTTACTTAAAATAAGGCCTTAGAATTATATCTCTGCCTTAAATCACAGATATTGATAATTATAAAACAATTTCAACTTGGTCTAAGTTTACTGTTTTATTATTGTAATGTCTGGAGCCATTGCGTAAGAACATTGTTTAACCACTAAAGGAGGCCAATTGGCTGAAACACTTTTGGTCAGGGTCAAAAATGGTCTATTTTTGAGATAATTGTACAGTTTTATTCTGATTTGAGGCTACTATTTGGGCCTACATTTGTTTTTATCTAATTTGTAATAAATACATGTATTTTTGTATATTTGGTAATATTTATGCTTAGATATAGAACTATTGGGCCCTCACATTCTGACTTCTCTAACCTTTTGGTTCTTAATTTAACAAAGGCAGCCATGGCCTTCAGTTTGCAAGACCTGAGTGAGGCTGTTAATGATAGGAGGTTTTGGGAGTCATTCATAGGGATGGGCATGCACCATCTCATGAACTAAAGTTTATCATGAATTTTGGCTGGTTCGCAAAGCGTTGTTCGCAAACTGAAGAGTCGCCATGAACTTCCATGAATTTTAAGGCAGTTCATGAAGAGTAGAAAGCAGGGGTTTAAATGGATCAGAGCCACTAAACCCCTGCTTTCTGCTCCTCACAAAAAACAGCAGAGTAGCGGGGAGGCTCAGAGACACTTCCCCCCGTTTTCTGCTCCCCGCTGCTTTTTGCTGGGAGCAGAAAACAGGGGGTTAATGGCTCCCCTGCTTTCTGCTCACCGCAAAAATTGGTGGGGAGCAGAAAGGGGTCATGAACCAATATGAACTGGTTCAGTTTGTGAATTAAGGTATTGGTTTGTGGTCCCTAGTCATTCATTATAGGGTTGCCATAAGTCTGAGGTGACTTGATGAAACATAGCACATAGGAAGGAACATGGTGAAGCAACATGCCGAACAGACACAAACTGGTTTACAAACATGATGAACAATCTATCAAAGCAACTGCTTCCTGTTTGCAGCTGGTGAGCGGGACGTGAGCTAAACCAACATGGTGTTTGAACTAGACTTAGAGATGATCTATTCTACACCCACATTATTTCTACAGAAACCAAGCTTTACACCATCCTTCTTTATTAGCGAAGGTAGGAAAGCGTAGCTGTTGTGAAGAGACCGATAATGAGGGCAAAGTGTATGGCTGGGGGAAAAAACATCTTTTAATACCTCATTAGGAAAATTGACTAGTCATATCCCTCTCTTGTTCCTTCTGTTTGACTAACAGTCTAAGAACTGGCCTTTTCCAGCAGTGACAAATTGTTAGAATCAAGATGAAGCTGCTTCCTTCCCTGAATGATTCTTCTTCTGGTAGAGTTTTAGACCTGAAACATGCAAGCAGGAGGTGTAGCTTTTCGCTAAACTGTCACTGTGACAATCAAAATCACATCCAGCCTACAGGAGGCTCTTACCAGCCAATCATTGCTCAGCAGCGAGCCAGCCAATCAGTGGAGCTTGGGGAGAATGGATATTGGGAGCATAGTGCTGGGCGAAAAGGAAGAGTAAGATGGGGCTGTGGAACAGGGCCTATCTCAAAATTCAAAATTAGAAGGGTTTTTTCTTTGGAGATGGGGAAATCATAGCCCAGTCTCATAAAGGTCAAGCCTTTAGGGAGGTGCTTTGTCTGAGACAAAGGAGCTGCGGTGGCTCAAGTGGTTAAGATGCTGAACTGCAGGCTGTGGAAGGTCAGTAGTTCAGCAGTTCGAGACCCGGATGCCGCATGACGGAGTGAGCTCCCATCTCTAGTTCCCGCTCCTGCCAACCTAGCAGTTCGAAAGCAAGAAATTGCAAGTAGATAAATAGGTACCACCTTGGTGGGAAGGCAACAGCGTTCCGTGTGCCTTGGTGTTTAGTCATGCCGGCGACATGACCACGGAAACGGCTTCGGACAGCGCTGGCTCTTCGGCTTTGAAACGGAGATGAGGACCGCAACCCTAGAGTCGGATCCGACTGGCTTTTGAGCAAGGGAACCTTTACCTTTGTCTGAGAACCAGGTTTGAAGGTGACAGTTACTGAATTGTTATATGAAACATGGTGTCTTCCTAACTTGTGTTGTACACCTCTGAGCCCGGTATTGGTGAACCCCTAAGCTTTTTAGCCTCTCAGAGTGAATCAAAATAAAACCTCTTCAGGAATAAGCCGTGCCTCAACCTACGTTTAACCCACTAAGCACAATATAGCAGGTTCAAGGAACCCTCGGATGTGCTGACTGTTTAAAAACTAAAGCGATCTGCCTGTTCTTTTATCACACCGTGTTTTCTGTAGACACAGCGCTTTAATAAAATAGCAAGGGGCACAGAAGTTATTCTGGCATTTTGACCCTTACCCAGCTCCTATCCTCAGAGACAGGGTTAGCAGGAGTGACCTGGAAAATGGCAGGAGATGGGAACTTACTGGGGGTGGGGGTGATTGTTATCTCTGCACAATGATGCACTTAGCCAAAATCTCAATGATGCTGCACTGGGATGAAGCTCTACTACTCAGTCAAAAACTTTATGGTTTCCATAAAGTTTTTGGCTGAGGGACCAGTATAATGCCATAGCTTCCTGGTCATGCCAGAAACTGCATCATCACACAGGGGTGACAGTTGTGCCCCCCCCCCAATTTGGCCAGCCAGTTTCCACCCGCTGATCAGGTAAGCATCCACCAGCAATGGCCAGAATTACCTGAAGGTCTCCCATCATATGTCAGCAAAGGCAACCCTACCTAGAGAAGAAAAGTAAGAGTGGCATATGAAGCTGTAGGGTCCAAGACCAAGGACATGGGTGCAGGATTCTTAAGGGGCATGCTTTGGGCAGTTTGCGACATCTCAGAAATATTTCTTCGAATCATAGAATCACAGAATTGGAAGGGGCCATACAGGACATCTAGTCCAACCCCTTGAATTATAGAATCACATAGGTGGAAGGGGCCATATAGGCCATCTAGTCCAACCACCTGCTCAATGCAGGATCAGCCTAAAGCATCCCTGACATGTGTTTGTCCAGCCGCTGCTTAAAGATTGCCAGTCAGGGGGGGCTCACCACCACCCTAGGCTGCTGATTCCACTGTTGCACAACTCTGACTGTAAAAAGGTTTTTCCTAATCTCCAGCCGGTACCTTCCCACCCTTAATTTAAACCCATGATTACGAGTCCTATCCTTTGCTGCCAACAGGAACAGCTCCCTGACCTCTTCTAAGTGACGGCCCTTCAAATACTTCAAGAGAGCCATCCTGTCCCCCCTCAACCTCCTCTTCTCCAGACTAAGCATTCCCAAGTCCCTCAGCCTTTCCTCACAGGGCTTGGTCTCCAGACCCATGATCATCCTCGTCACTCTCCTCTGCACCCGCTCCCTTCTGTCCACATCCTTTTTGAAGTGAGGCCTCCAGAACTGCCCACAAAACTCCAGGTAAACCTGACCAACGCAGTGTACAGCAGGACTATGACATCTTGTAATTTGAACGTTATGCCTCTGTTGAAACACCCCAAGATCGCATTAGCCGTCTTTGTCACTGTCCACCCATACCGCAAGATCTTGTTCACACACACACACTGCTACTCAGAAATGTATTGCTCCATCTACTATGCATGTTCCTCATTTTTTGGTACCCAGATGTAGAACTCGGCAGTTATTTATTTATTTATTTATTTATTTACATTCCATTTGTATACCGCTCACCCCCCAAGGGCTCTGAGCGGTTTACATTACATTATACAATACATCCTACCTAAGGGCTACACATACAATGAAGGGGGGAGAGACTGACCTAACAGGCACCCTCTGGCGAAGTCTTGTTGTTCTTAGTCACTCTGCGGGAGGTATTTTCAATCTGGTGGCGGCGACTTCCTGGCGCAGGTCTTCTGGCATAGATCTTCCTTCAGTCGCTTGTGATTCCACGGGCTCGGGCGAAGGGCACGTCAGCACGTGCTCCTGCTGCGACCTCTGTCCAATAGGCTCCGGCCTGCTGCGTTGCCCCGCCTCCATGCTCCGTCAGCCCAGCCCTGCTCGCTCGCTCGACTCGCCGTTGCCACCATGCTCTCCGCCGCCGTTCCGCCACTACACCCCCACGAAGGACGGGTGCCCCCCTGCTCTAAGAGCAGGTACCCATTTTGTCTACTTGCCCTTTAATGGGCTTTCGAGCCGCTGGGTGGACGGGTTATCCTTGTTAAATTCGCTGCTTCTCCCAATTTGGTGTCATCTCCTAATTTAATGGCTCCAAATGGTATGTGCGGGATGGAATAAGAAAAAGGGGCCATGTTACACATTTCTACCATACTGGAAGCAAATGGTGCTTGGATCCTGAATGCATGTTTCCATTAAAAGCAAACATCCCACACTATTAGGTATAAGGATGCTAGCCTACCTTCCCTTCCTGACATGCTTGCTGAAGGTTTTTCAGTCCCGATCATGAGCTTTTGGAGGAGGAGAGGAAGAGGAGATTGGATTTATACCCCGCCCTTCACTTGGAGTCTCAGAGCGGCTTACAAACTCCTTTCCCTTCCCCTCCCCACAACAGACACCCTGTGAGGTGGGTGGGGCTGAGAGAACACTGACACAAACGGCTCTTTTTCAAGGACAGCTGTGCCAGAGCTTGTGACTGATCCAAGGTCACATCAGCAGGTGCAAGTGGAGGAGTGGGGAATCAAACCCGGTTCTCCCAGATTAGAGTCCGCACACTTAACCACTACACCAAACTGGCTCTCTATTTTGCTCTAAATACTGAATGCTGAGGAATGGCTGTTGATCATATGCATCAGCTCTGAGGATCAACTGCTAGGAGGGGTTCCCAATCATCTGCTTCAGTTAAACAAAGTCTGAGGCCAGTGGCATCTTTAAGACCAACAAAGTTTAATTATGGGTATAAGCTTTTGTGTGCATGTACGGATTGCAGAGGTAAACTTGAAGACCAATCTCTCTCCGTTGAGAAATAATTACTGCAAACGATCCAAGTTCTTACTTCCCTACAGGCAAGAATCAACCACAATGAGAGAATCCAATGACTTTTCAGTCTGCTCCCTTGCAACCCTGTGTGGGAACATCTAGCAAGTATTCTTATTTATAATTGCACTCCAGCTTGGTGCCAAGACTTTGAGTACATTTGTCCATGTCTCATAGAGATTGAGTATAAAGGGGATCAGAGGTTGGGTTTTTTTTTTTGAAATTATTTGACCGAGGTTAAATAATAGTTGTAAGAAACTGTTTTGACATTATGTTAATGCATGTCAGTGCATTATCTCTGATTTCAACTTAATCACCAGATTACTTTTGCAGGTCCAGAAAAAAACCTTAATGAAATAAAGAAATTGTGGTCCACCCAGTGATTAGCAAAGCAAATGGTTCACTTTAACTGCGTGAGCCACAATAGCTGCTCTTTGGGAAGGAGACCTAGCTCATTGGCAGGTCACGTACTTTGTAAGCAGACTTTCCCTAGCATCTCCAGTTCACCATCTCAAGTAGTACAACATCAGCCCAGGGGATGTGACTTGATGGCACTTTCCATCCCCACCACTAACAGCAGGAAGCTCAAATGTACATTGACATTGGCTGGGCCAATCTTGTCCTTATATATAATTGTGTTTCCATCTCCCAATGTTCAATGCGCGCCAAAATAGGTTGGCCACATGAACTGCCAGTCAGCCCACGTCAGCCCTGGCCAGCGTCTTCGACTCACTCTGCTCTGGTCCTCAGACAGGATGGGACTGTCTGCAGGGTAAGCCGTAGAAGGCCTCCACAGGCCCCACACCGCCTTTCCCTGACCGCCCAGCTAGCTGGATGGACAGGGGAAAGCCTCCACAGGCCGAGTGCCACCTTCCCCTGCCTGCCTGGTGAGCTGGACGGATGGGGAAAGCCTCCACAGGCCCCGTGCCCCCTTTCCCTGCCTGCCTGGCAAGCTGGATGGACGGGGAAGCCTCCACAAGCCCTGCACCCCCTTTCCCTGCCCGCCCGGCGAGCAGGATGGACAGGGAAAGGCATCCACAGGCCCTGCGCCCCCTTTCCCTGCCCTCCCGGCAAGCCGGATGGATGACGAAAGCCTCCACAGGCCCTGAGCCACCTTTCCCTGCCCACCTGGCGAGCCGGATGGTCAGAGAAAGGCCTACACAGGCCCCACCCCTCAGGGCCCCCCGCCTTTCCCCCCTCACCCACCAAGCCGGATGGGCAGGGAAAGGCCTACACAGCCCCCCCCACCTCATGGTAGGGTTGCCAAATGAATTTTGGTCGGTAGCGGGGGGCTCCCGGCCGGCGTCTAACTCGTGCGCGCGCGTGCACGTCACCCGGAAGTGACGTTGCACGCTGGGGGCGGGGCCACGTCATTTGAGGGGAAAACTCTTTGTTTTCCCCTCAAATGGCGTGGCCCCGCCCCCAGCGTGCAACGTCACTTCTGGGTGATGCGCATACCTAAGACACCGGCCGGGAGCCCCCAGCTCCCAGCCAAAAAACATTTGGCAACCCTATACCAAACTCACATCAGGTCATGGGTGTGTGATCAGACCTGCAGTCAGATGAACATCAGGGAATTCACCTTCAAAAATGCTCATTGGCTCAGTGCTGTGAAAAGTGTGAAGGAGCTTCCAGTTTTCCTCCTGCCCCACTTTTGCCAGCAGAATGAGTGATGGTGGGGTTGCCTTTTTTTCTGGCTTCACATGTCCTTCCTCTTTTGAAGGTGACTTCGCCTGATGTACACCTGACTGCTGGTTGGGTATGCACCCATGCCTCCCTCCCTCCCTCCCTAACTCTTTTCATTCTTTTCCACTCGGCCACCCCATCTCTTTAACTTCTTTCCCTCCCTCTTTCATCCTCTTTCCTTCACCCCCCCCTTGCTTCCTTACTCTTTTTCATTCTTACTATCTTTCTTTCATTCTCTCCCTCCCTCCCTCTTTAGCTTTCTCTCTCTGTGTGTCTTTCCTTCCTTCTAGTGCTCATTGTCTTGTGTCTACAACGGGCTTTCTTCCTAGTATTAAATAGTGTGAAAACAGTAAAAGCCCCTGACAACCAACAATGTGCCCCAAGCCTAGAGCCCTCAAAAGCCCTCATCTGCTTTGGAAAGCCATTCCTAGTCACCGGAGACAGTCTTGAACTAGAAGGTCTGGCTCTGCATTTTATGGCTGCTGAAAAGCATCCCCCTCCCCCATTTCTGGTGCTCTCCTGAACTCAACAGCAAGCAGGCATGTGCTCTTTCAAAGCTGTTCATTTCTGGGACATTTTCCGTCTTTGCCCTCACTGTCTTTGGCCTCATTTGATATGAACAAAAAGGAAGGGAAGGGGGAAGGAAAAAAGAGGGGGGAAGAAAACTCAACCCAAAAAGTTGCTATGGATCCACAAGTGTTAAGCTGACACTAAATATTATGAAAATACAAAATTTATTCAGGTGTACACATTTTAAAACTTAGACTCATTAAAAATATACCATTCAGACATAAAAAACTTCTCAACATTCATACATAGATGGGTTAGTGCTGTGCAACTGAACCAAACGCGTTTCGGCCCCCTAAAGGGCCTTCTTCAGTGGTCACAATTCCAATTACAAGTTTGACATACTTTCAAAAAAATTTTTAACATAAGATGTTCAATACATACGCAGTATAAGGCCAGATGTTGTTTCCTAAATACTTATGTATTTGTTTATTATTATTAGATAAGATAGGCCTCCGGTCTAGCCAATTAAAGTCCACCAATAATTCTGGTAGCACAAACTTGCGTGAGTTGAATGTATGTCACTCCATCCTGTACAAATTCATTTGGCCTCATTTGCCCATGCTGACAAATGACCTACATATTGTTTTGTCAGTGATGGCACATTTTGTAGGAATGTGTTTAGGAACTCTTGTAAACAAAGCCGGAGAATAAAAGAGCAGCGAACAACAGCAAAATACTGCATATGTTTGGCAAAGCGGGTGAGTTTTTTTGGTAGTTTTTTTAATACGTCACTTTCAAAGTGAATATAAACATTATCGTCAGTACAAGTTGTTTTGATGCTGTCGTGTAATATGCACGATGACAGCAACTTCACTTTCTAATGTTTACATCCCACCTTTCTGCCGCCATAGAAATCAAGGGCAGTTTATATCACATTCCCATTGAGGCATTAATAGTACTGAGGTCTGCTTAGCATCAACAGGGTTGCCATATCATAAGCTTTCGAGTGGATTCCTGCAGTTCCCTCCCCTTAGTCTTAGATCTCTATTTCCTCTTGGGGATTCAGTCCAAAGGTCTTCCATCAAAGCTTGTAGCCTCTCAGGAATTGGCGACAAAATGGTCTACCCATATGCCTCACTTCTGCGTTTTTACCATTTCCACCCAATGTAGAGGGGGGGAAAGTTTAATTGAGGCAACGGCCTGGATCAAGTCTCTGAGCCATGTGTCAGGTCCCACAGCATCAACAGAGTACACACTTGCGAAAAGGTTATACGTTTATTGAAGCCATGAGTACATGTACAGGATCACTGTTAGGAATAACGGGGGACCTATGCGCATAAGGGGTTATAGTGCATTCAAAATAGTGCTGCCCAATTGGCGTGGTTCGCGCGCGTGCCAGGAGCGGTTCCCACGCACGCCAGGAGGCCTGAGAATTAACTACCCTCCCAATCATAACAGGTACAAACTTCCCACGGCCAGCTAGGTGTAAAGTCAAAGCAATCCAGCAATCTCCTTTGCAACTCCTCCTGTGGCCTTGAGAGATACATGGTACAGCAAAGCAGCAATTTGGGATAGGGAAAGGAATTCATATGAAAGAGGAAACAGAAAAACACTTGGCAGCTTGCTGACACCATGAAAGGGACACTTTCTTGCTTGGAGAGGTGATACAGGCATTGAGAAATGGTCTGATGCTTCTATGAACCCAGAAGCCTGCATGCTGGCATCTTTAGGGTGAGGGTGTTCACCCAGCAGATATGTCTCTTTTTCAATCTTCCTGGATTACGCACAAGACAAGCACGTGATCAGATCGCCTCAGTACTGCCAAGTAAAGTTCATCATAAGCACAGAACCACAGCAAGCATCTTTGGACCTGCAAAATACCTACTCCACAACATAGCCTTGCAGCTGCTTTTGCTCAGTCCAAGAAGGAACGAAGATTCACTGGAGAAGAACCTGTACGCCCCCCCCCCCAGCTATGGTTGTTTGGATAATAAAATTATACCTGTCCTTATAGAGTTGGTCCCCAGGTTTCCCAGATGCTGGCAGTAGCTTCCCCCCCCCCCCCAATGGGTGAGAGGGTCAACCAGATGATGATGACGTTGTGCTCTAAGGCTCTGCCTGTTATGGGGGGTCCACACCAACCTCCCCAGCCTGAGCATGTGCATGTTTGCATGCTCCCTGCATGCTCACTGTATGTTTGCTGTGTGATGCAGGTGTTTTGGAAAGAAGAGAAGAACAGAGCAGACCCTTCTGGGGTCTTACCTCCTTCGGTACTGCTTGCTCCTCCGGGGGCCGGTTTCCAGATGGTCCTATCAATTGTAATGGAATGGATGAACTTCAGGCCAATAAGCCAGTCTCATAGCTATCTCTTGCTTGGCATAAAGGGGACAGTACAAAAAGACACTCTTCTTTACAGGGGGTCAAGCTGACCCTGTATTGACTTTGTGCTGAACTGGTACTTTAAGAGACCCAGAAATGCCTTGCATGCCATGGATATGCTTCAAGCCCAGCTAGACCTAGAGAATGGCTCAGAAATAGCAAGGAAATGGCTTTGAGCTCGAGAAAGGTGTCCCTACACTGCAGGGCTGGGTGGGGTCCCTGTCACAAGTGGGTAGTGTGTGGAAAGTGCTAGTAGGAAAAAAAGTTGTTGTGCAAGAAAATATAGTTTAACCATGCCAACACACATCTTTAAACAGCTCCCTAACAACTTGCTACCAACTGCTAGAAACTGATGATCAGGACTCGAGGTGAACTGGTAGGTGTTTGACCCTAAGTACTTCAGGGCACAGAGGAGTGATCTAGGCAAAACAGAAATGTTTTAAAATGCTAGTATCGAGTCAGCCTCAAAGCTGGTCATACTGTTCATTTGAAGTCTCTTGGAATGCAGTGAGTGGTTCAATTGTGCTATATAATTAGAACTTTGCAGCCATCCCTATTTCCAACCAGACCCTGAGCCTTATTAACCCTGGTAACCTTGAATGGTGCTGGATCTAGTGGATATTGTAGGGGATTGACTAAATTATCCCTTAGTGATACCTGCAGTTCAATACTTTTATGATTTTATTATAATGCTTAGTGAATTCAGAGACTGGGACCTCTCTAGAGCCAACCTAGGAGGTAGCTATTATCTTTGTTCAGTAGTTCTCAGCTTTTCAGGAACATTTCAATCATGTTGCAAACACCATTATGAGAATTCTGATCCTGAATTCAGAATTTCAGAGCTAGCACTCTGTTTTATTCTGTGCACGCCTCTAATGGCTTTCTTTCCACCTTTGCAACCAGAAGGGTCATCACTATAGCATTTTTTTTAGTGTTTTTAAGCATTTCTCATGTGTCATCTTCTTTTTATCATTATAACAAGCAGGATAAATGTGTGATTCCTCCTGTTCTTCAGATGGAATTTAAGGTTGTAAGAGAAAGTAGCCTGGTTCCTGTTGAATTCATGACAAAAGTGAGATTCATACTGGGGAAATGTCCTGACTGTAGCTTATTTTCTTAGCACCTACATTACACCAGTGGGGTCAAATGTGTATAATCCACACTCAGGGGGTGCTACAACAGACTAAGATTTCAACAGACCAAGATTTCAACAGACTAACATTTCAAGATGTGATTTTGCTTAATATCTTGTTTTCTTGGCTTCTTCATGTTCCAGCCCCAAAAAGTTTTCCCAGTCTTCTCTCCATCCCCAAGGTATCACATTCAGGAAAGCTCAGAAAGCAAATTTACAGAGCATTCATCCTGTCTTCCATGCTAAGGTCAGGAAACTGATGAATACTTCATAGGTATGGTCCACTGGAAAAATGGGAGGATGTGAACAAGATGTAATTCAACAAGGAAGAGTGTAGTGCTCTTAAAATTGCTAACAAAAATGAGAAGCACACATTCTGAATGGGGGACACACTTCTGGGTAGCAATGTGTGTGAACAAGATCTTGGGGGACAGGTGGGACTGTAAGCTAAACATGAGCAGTCAGTGTGATGCAGCAGCAGCAAAAGTAAAGGCTAATGTGATGTTGGGGTGTATCAATAGAGACATAACATCCAAATCACAAGATGTCATTGTCCCGTTGTACACTGCATTGGTCAGGACGCACCTGGAGTAATATGTGCAGTTCTGGAGGCCTCACTTCAAAAAGGATGTGGACAGAATGGAGAGGAGAGTGACAAAGATGATCAGGGGCCTGGAGACCAAGCCCTACAAGGAAAGGCTTTTGGACTTGGGAATGATGAGTCTGGAGAAGAGGAGGTTGAGGGGGGACATGATTGCTCTCTTCAAGTATTTGAAGGGCTGTCACTTAAAGGAGGGCAGGAAGCTGTTCCTGTTGGCAGCAGAGGATAAGACTCAGAATAATGGCTTTAAATTATAGGCAGAAAAGTAACAGCTGGATATTAGGGAATTTTCTTCTTCTTCAGTAGTCCAGCAGTGGAATCAGCTGCCTGGGGAGGTGGTGAGCCCCCCCGTCACTGGCAGTCTTCAAGCAGCAGCTGGATGAACACTTGTCAAGGATGCTTTAGGTTGATCCTTTATTGAGCAGGGGGTTGGATTAGATGGCCTGTACAACCCCTTCCAACTCTATGATTCTGCAATTCTGTGAAAACCTGGTGCCCAACCTAAACTCACTGGGAGGAGCTCACTGGGGGTTACCTCTAATAATGCCCTGACCATGTGAACAAGCCCAATTTCTTTAGATCTTGAAAGCTAAGCAGGATCTGTCCTGGTTAGTACTTGGATGGGAAGACCATCAGATTTAGGCAATGGCAAACCACCTCTGCTCATCTCTTGTCTTGAAACTCCTATGGGGTCAGCCGGAAACTTAGATGGGAGATGCCCAGAAATGCTGTGTAAATAACCTTGTGGTCCATGGTGGAAGAAAAAAAGAATATGAATGTGAGAAAGATGTTTAAAGTTTACAATGCAATCCCAAAGAGGGTCATGCCCTTCTAAGGCATTGACTTAACTCTGCCTGGGGTGGTACTGTTTAGCAGGCATTACTCTTTTCAGCACAGAGTGACAACCCAAATGGTGAGAATATGAATACACACACACACACAACTGGGATTCTACACTATCAGCTGCTTACAGGCTGGAGAACAAGGAGGGTTCCCAGTTCCAGAAATGAAGGGGCGGGGAGTCTATTCAGACTATTTTAGATACCTGACGATTGCTAGACGTGATTATGTACTGAGCTCTCAGTTTAGTGAATTAGGCAAATTGAGTATATGGTTATTTGCTTAGTTATTTTTTGTTCCCTTTGAGATTGATGATAATTGTGTTAGACATAAGCAGACACAAATGAATAAGATCAGCAGAAAATCCCACTTATAAGTAAACAAACCAGCAGAGGCGTCACTGAAACAGATATGAATGATGGTCTCTAGGGTGGGAATTTGGCAACATTGGCCCCATTGTTGAGCATATGCAAAAATCCACTGCATTTCAGGTGGAATCCGTGGAGGAATCCTTCCTGTGTACAATCCTTCCAATTTTATGGGTATGTAGTAAGGACATAGGACTCTGGTTTCCTATCGTCCACCCTGAACTACCGTCATCAGCCACTCTACTGCTAGCTGATTCAGTTCTACCTACACCCTATCAAGCCTTTGCAGACGTTTTCAATGAAAAGGAGGCAGACCAACTGCCCCCGCACCGGCCTTACGACTGCGCCATTGATCGGATGCTCCACTACCCATGGGCCGCCTATATCCCATGGCAGAACCTGAACTGGCAGCCCTTCGGGACTACCTCGAGAAAAACTTGGCACGTGGATTTATTCGGCCTTCCACATCCCCCTTATCATCTCCTGTCTTATTTGTCAAAAAGAAAACAGGGGATCTCCGCCTTTGCAATGATTATCGTGCCCTGAATAAGATCACGATCCGAGATCGTTACCTGCTTCCATTGATCCCTGAACTGCTTGATCGTCTGAAAGGGCACAGATCTACACCAAACTTGACCCTCGAGGTGCATACAATTTAGTGTGCATTAAGGCCGGCAATGAATGGAAAACAGCATTTGGCACCAGATACGGTCAATATGAACATCTAGTCATGCCATTCGGCTTGACCAATGCTCCAGCAGTCTTCCAGAGCTTCATGAACGACGTGTTCTGAGATCTATTAGACCGTTTTGTTATCATTTACCTGGACGACATGTTGGTATACTCCGCCTCCTTGACCCAGCATTCTGATCATGTAAAACAAGTGCTTCAACGCCTTCGAGCACATGGACTATATGCTGAACTTGAAAAATGCACATTTTACCTGAGTTCTTGGGCCACATCGTATCACCACAAGGAATCCTGATGGACCCAAAGAAAGTGGAAGCCATTCTTCAGTGGAAAGCCCCTCAGAATAGAAAGGACGTCCAATGACTACTCGGCTTTGCCAATTATTACCGCCAATTCATTCCATTCTATGCCGCATTGACCACACCCTTGACACGTCTACTTCGGCCAAAAGAACCATTTCAATGGACACCTAAGGCAGAACATGCTTTCACCACCTTAAAAACCCGCTTTGCCTCTGGTTCATTGCTCCACTACCCAGACCCCCGACTCTCCTACACCGTAGAATCAGATGCATCCAGTGTCGCCATCAGGGCCATTCTCTCTCAGCGAGACAACCCCACCCAACCTTTACAACCTTGCGCCTACTACTCCCGCCAGCTCACGTCCGCAGAACGCAACTATACCATATGGGAAAGGGAGTTACTAGCTATCAAAGCAGCATTCGAAGTCTGGTGACACCATCTTGAAGGGGCTTGTCACCCGGTCCAAGTCCTCACAGACCATAGAAATCTAGAACACTTACAATCCACACACCGGTTAAACCAATGCCAGATCCACTGGTCTTTGTTCTTTTCTCGTTTTAACTTCAAGGTATCCTACATCCCTCATAGTAAAAGGTAAAGGTTCCCTTGCTCGAAAGCCAGTCGAATCCGACTCTAGGGTTGCGGTGCTCATCTCCGTTACAAAGCCGAAGAGCCAGCGCTGTCCGAAGACGTTTCCGTGGTCATGTGGCCGGCATGACTAAACACCAAGGTGCACGGAACGCTGTTACCTTCCCACCGAAGTGGTCCCTATTTATCTACTTGCAATTTCTTGCTTTCGAACTGCTAGGTTGGCAGGAGCTGGAACTAGAGACAGGAGCTCACCCTGTCTTGCGGCACCCGGGTCTTGAACCACTGAACTACTGACCTTCCACAGCCTGCAGTTCAGCGTCTTAACCACTTGAGCCACCGCAGCTCCTCATACCCAAAACCAAAAGGTGGATGCCTTATCATGAAAACCAGAATATGCACCCGCTCTAGCAGAGGAATCTCCAGAGACCACTATCCTGCTGCCCACGGTCTTCACCACCAGTACCTGTCCACGATCCCTAGCCAATGACATCATGACCAGTCAAGCCACCGATGCTTGGGCACAACAGTGCCTCCAAGAGCTTCAGCAAGGTGCTACAGGAGATCTAACCATCCAAGATGGACTCCTGCTTCATCGTGACCACCTTTATGTTCCCCCGGGGCCTCTTAGTGCTCGAGTTCTCTGTCTCACCCATGATGCTCCTCCTGCTGGACATTTTGGGTGCCATAAAACCGCTCACCTGTTAACTTGGGACTTCTGGTGGACTCGAGTTCGGGCAGACGTCAATCGCTACATAAGCTCCTGCGACACCTGCCGCCGTGCCAAAGATGTTCCAGCCAAACCTTCCAGATTACTACTACTACTTACCTACTCCGTCTGGTCCTTGAGATGTTGTGTCAATGGACTTTATTGTTGAACTTCCTCGGTTCCAAGGACACACCTGTATCTTTGTTGTAGTGGATTTATTTACGAAAATGGCACACTTAGTTCCTTGTGCTAAAATCCCAACTGTGGTTGAAACCGCCCTTCTGTATCTGCACCATGTCTTCCGGTTACATGGAATCCTGATCGTCATCCTGGGGGGATGTTTACCTTTACCGAACAAAGTTGCCAAAGTCTCAGAGGTCTGTAAATACTTATTTTTTGGGAAAATTCTCTGCTCTAGTCCTTCTGTTATAATCCATGCCACTGCATGCTCAGTCCCCCCCCCCTCGTGTTTCCACTTCATTAGGTTGTTTAGGGGATAGGGCGTCCCCTCCCCCTCCCACTTATATTGGGGGGGGCTTCGCATCAGGGCTTCGATGTCTTGCTTCAACTTTAACTCACTCATCAGTCTTCAAGACGATCCAGCAGGTCTCCCTGGGATCTCGCTGGGCAGAGTTGAATTGCCAAACCTTCATACGCTTGTCCCGGTGTGCACTTTGAGTCCAATGCTGGGAATCAGGGCAGGACCTTTGGGGCAGAGAGTAGCCCCCCTATGTCGGCTATCGGCCAAAGGAAGGGCTCTCCAAAAGCCCCCTGGCTAGGAGCCCATTGCCCAAGGGCTCCATGGTGAGTGCAGACGATCGCGCCCCCTCCTATCCTCTGATTCATGGCACACGTCGTGGCCATTTTTAAAGCGCCAAAGCCCGGAAGTTCACTGCACCTCCTTCAACACTTCTGGTGGCCTCGGGTCCAAGCCAACATGACCCAGCATGTACCATCCTGTGATGCCTGTCATTAAGCCAAAGATCTGCCGTGAGATCCATGGGCAAATTACAGCCCCTGTCCACACTGCCTGGGTATGGAGAACCATCTCTAGGGATTTCATCACTGAACTCCCCCTGTCCAGCAGGTCCACCAGCATCCTGGGGGTGATTGAACTTTATACTATGATGCGTCATTTCATCCTCTGCATAGACTTCCTTTTGGCACGGCTGTTTGTAAAACATACCTTTCACCTCCGTGGACCTGGTGAACACCTGGTCACAGGTGGCTGATCCAAACTGACTTCCCCGTTCTGCCAGGCCATGCATACCCTTCTGGCATCCAGGTTCACCTCTCTTCTGCTAACCATCCACAATCCGATGGTGAGACAGAGTGAACAAATACCACCTTGGAGCACTACTTCTGTGGTTATAGCATTCATCAACAGGATGACTGGGTGTTGCTCTTCCTCATGGACAGCTCTGGGGACTATCCTTGATTCTTCTTCCCCCTGACGTTGCTGATCTCTTCAGTTCTGGTGGCCAGTAAGATGCCCCAGGAGTTGCACGTTACCACCCACCAAACCCTACAAGAGCAGTTGGACCAGGCCAAAGAAGCCTACAAGGAAGCTGCTGATAGAGAAAGACAACCAGGGGTGCTGCTGATAGGAAGAGCTGTCCGCTCAGCACCTTCAAGGCCACCAGCCTTAATGGAAGTTGCATGCTCACTTTATAGGCCCATCTGTTGTTAGGGTTGCCAAGTCACTTACTTGGTGCAGCGGGGGAAGAGTCAGTCAGTGGGAAGTTTTCATCATCACGTCATCACGCTGGGCATGTCACTGGCCGATGCTCTAGCAATCAGCTGGAAACTCTATACCATAGAGTTTTCAGGCTGATTACTAGAGCATCGGCCGGCGATGGCCCGGCGCATTGACGTCACCTCCGGGTGACATCATCGCGCTGGGCACGTTGGCCTAAACTGGGCACTTTGGGGGCGGGGTTCCCCTCACTGGCCTGATCCGGAACGGCGCGTTGGAGGCCCTTTCGGCAGGCAAACCCCTGCCCCCCCTTGGCAACCCTATCTGCTGTCCTGAAGGAGAGGGACCCTGGGCCTTTCACCTCCAGCTTCGTCCCACGTCTGCCATTCACTCAGTGTTTCACCAGTCCCTCTTTGTCCCTGCTGCACATCCACATCCCCTGCAGTCCCAGGCGATGGCACTTCTGTCTGTCCTGGTGGTGGGGAAGACTGAGTCTGAAGTGGCCTAGGGCTTGGCCTCCTGTCTGGGCTGGGGCCACCTGTCCCTGCTGTGGGAGATGGCTCTAGGAAGAAGAATGAGAAGAGGAAGAGATTGGATTTATACCCCGCCCTTCACTTGGAGTCTCAGAGCGGCGTACAATCTCCTTCCCTTCCTCTCCCCACAACAGACACCCTGTGAGGTAGGTGGGGCTGGGAAAACTCTGTGCGAACTGCTTGTGAGAGAACAGCTCTCAGAGAACTCTGACTGACCCAAGGTCACTCAGCTGGCTGCATGTGGAGGAGGAGTGGGGAATCAAACCTGGTTCTCCAGACTAGAGTCCATGCTCTTAACCATGACACCAAACTAGGGTAGGGTGGAGGGTGACAGGGACTGCCCTGGTTCAGCATGAGAAGAGGAGTCCTCAGATGGAGGAGGACAACCTTGGCAGACCCTCCCAGCAAGGTGGACTCTCCTTGGAGATGCCTCTCCAAGGGACCCTGAGCCAGCACCAATACCGCCCCTGAGCCAGCAGGGCCCTCAGGCCCAGAGGAAATGCTAGGAGAGACAAATAAGTCACCTTCGGATCACGGCCTCAGGAGCCACTGCACTGCTTACTCCCAACTCTCTCTCCCAATGAAACTGTAAGGAAAAGCAAACAAAACAGATCCACTCAAATCTAACCAAGGAAACGGGACCTGGCTCTTTAGCTGAGCGACCTGACCAGTGCATCCACCACCCACTCAGCCCCAACTGCACAGAGAGCCAGCAGGAGGTGATGTCACAAAGGAGGATGTATCACCGTTACCCGGGCAACCAGGATCAACCCTGGGCCCTGTCTGGACAACGGCACAACCTTCTGGAATCTCCACGTGGCCTTTACAAGAAACTGGCTCTACAAGCCTATGAAACGTTTGAGGCATCTTCTCCATGTTGGCTTCTGACTCAGGAGACAGCTTGTTTTCAAGGTGTTGGAGTGGCAGAAAGTGGCAATTATTGCCCCCCCAACATGATTCCCTTCAGTTGAACAAATGGCAATGATGTTTTAAAGATTTATTTATATATTTATTTATTAAAACATTTATATCCCACCTTTCCTCATGGTTCAAGGCAGTTTACAATAATAGTCTTTAAAACTTTCAGTGAAAACCAAATAGAAAATTGCAAACCTCAAATGGCTCCACTTCTCAAATGGCTCCTCCACTTCTTTGAAGATGCCTGCCTTTCCAACCCCCTGAAAAGCCCCTGAAAAGAGATCTGGGTGAATACAGAATGCTCCTGGGCTGTCTTTGGTACACCCCAGAAGGAAGGGTCGCTTCTGGCTTGAGCCATGAAGTAAAGGATGAGAGAAAGAAGGGGGGGGGAGGAATGATGGGGAAGAAGAAAGTCAGAGAAACGGGAAGGTTTGGATGCTCTGGGTTCCAGGCCAAGGAAGCTTTGGCTAGAATTCATAGTCTCCGGGGTGCCAAAATATGTCCACTTCCTTTAAAAGGGGGGGTGGACCTCTGCCAGAGTCGCCAATATCCAGGTGGGGCCTGGAGTTCTGCAGGAATTACCATGGATCTCCTGACAACAGAGATAAATCCCCCTGGAGAAAATGGCTGCTTTGGAGGATGGGCTCTATGGGGTTATACTCTGCTGAACTCTCCCCTCCCCAAACCATGCCATCCCACAGGCACTACACCCCAGCCCCCAGGAATTCCCCGACATGCTGCTGGTAACCCTTGGGGGAAGGGGGGGAATATTTTGTGTTGAGATAGGCATCCTGTGTTCCCCCCTATTCAGCCCTGGGGTGTCCCTTGTTCTGAACTTGTGAATCACCTCAATTGACCCGAATGAATGAATGAATGAATGAATGAATGAATGAATGAATGAATGAATGAATGGAGTCCGTAGGGCTGAACAGGATTCTTGTCTCACTACAAAGGCTAATTTCCTGCCCCCAGGCATTTCCCCTCTGCTCTGATCTACCACATTCTACCTCTGCATCCTGAGTTCCTTCTTAGCAACACCCCTCCCACTGTCTGACTAGGATATTAGGGTTGAGCTTCATTAACCTTTACTTATAGGGAAGATGTTCCATCTCCTTCATAATTTTAGTTGCCCTTTTCTGCACCTTTTCCAATGCTATAATATCTTTTTCGAGGTATGGTGACCAGAACTGTACACCGTATTCCAAATGAGGCCGCACCATCGATTTATACAGGGACATTATGATACTGGCTGATTTGTTTTCTGTCCCCTTCCTACTAATCCCCAGCATAGCATTGGCCTTTTTTAATTGTAGTCGCGCATGGAGTCAACATCTACAGTGAGTTATTTACCACCACTCCACAATCTCTCTCCCGGTCAATTACCACCATTTCCGACCCAAGCAACATATATTTATAGTTAGAATTTTTGGCTCTAGTCTGCATTATTTTGCACATGCCCAGATTGAACCTCATTTGCCACACTGACGCCCACTCACCTAGCCTCGACAGATTCCTCTGGAGTGCCTCATAGTCTTCCCTGGTTCTCACCGCCCTGAACAGATTAGCATCATCTGCAAACTTAGCCATTTCATTGCATACTCCCAACTCCTGAGCATTAATGACCAAGTTGAAAAGCATCAGACCTAGTACCGACCACTGCGGTGCCCCACCGCTTACCACCTTCCACTGTGAAAGCTGCCCATTTATACTCACTGTCTGTTTCCTATTAATTAACCATTTTTAATCTACATGAGGAGCTGCGGTGGCTCAAGTGGTTAAGACGCTGAACTGCAGGCTGTGGAAGGTCAGTAGTTCAGCGGTTCAAGACCCGGGTGCCGCAAGACAGGGTGAGCTCCTGCCTCTAGTTCCAGCTCCTGCCAACCTAGCAGTTCGAAAGCAAGAAATTGCAAGTAGATAAATAGGTACCACTTCGGTGGGAAGGTAACAGCGTTCCGTGCGCCTTGGTGTTTAGTCATGCCGGCCACATGACCACGGAAACGTCTTCGGACAGCGCTGGCTCTTCGGCTTTGAAACGGAGATGAGCACCGCAACCCTAGAGTCGGATTCGACTGGCTTTCGAGCAAGGGAACCTTTACCTTTACCTAATCTACATGAGGACTTGTCCTCTTATCTCATGATCGCTGAGTTTACTTAGGAGCCTTTGATTGGGAACTTTATCAAAAGCTTTCTGGAAGTCTAGGTAAACATCTAGACAAGGTTGATCCTGCATTGAGTAGGGGGTTGCATTAGACGGCCTGTATGGCCCCTTCTGACTCTGTGATTCTGTGAGATCTCCCGCTATTATAATTGATCGTCAGGTGACCAGTCAATTCCCCTGGACAAACTGGCTGCATTGGAGGATGGACTCCATGGCCTTATCCCCTGGCTGAGGTCCCTCCCCTTCCCATACCCCGCCCTCCCCAGGTTCCACTCCCAAAATCTCCAGGTATTTCCCAACCTAGAGCTGGCAAACCTATTTAGATGGGGAATTTGTCTTGTTTTCATGTTAATTATGATAATTACAAGTGGAGACCCGCAAGAAACTTGCGGAATGGTTATCCTATTCCTCACACCTTTGCTTCCTCCTGTCTCCCTCTACCTCTCTCACCCTCTTTCTCCCTTCTGCCCCCCCCCTTTTTTCTTTTTCTCCTCCAGCTATGGCATTATACTGATCTTGGGGCAGCGGGAGTTTCTTTGCACGCAGCTTGTGCTGCTGGCTGAGTGCCTCTTCTGCTTGCCCACCTCTCGCCTCTGCACCTCATCTTCTGCCAGGCATGGAGGAGCTCAGCTCGCCCAGGCTTCTTGCCTCCTGCTGCCTTGGCCCTCTGGTGCACGGGTGAGTCCCCAAAGTTTGACTCTTCCTCTACAAGTCTCTGGCGCTGGAGGTATTTGCCTCCTTCCTTCCTGCCTGCTATGGCTGCATAATTGTGTGAGAGATTTCTTAACATAGTGTTCCTGCCAGGGAAGCTGGGGACCCTG